>NW_015151047.1:369265-390410 GCF_000732505.1 Cyprinodon variegatus
CGTTAACGAAGATTGCATTCATGTTTGGGAAATTATTTCTTCATGATTTTGCACAAATGTTTTCATTTTTTTATCCTGCTAAAACACCAAGGTGTAACCCTTATTTAACTTTCTGGCAGGTACTACCAAAGTCACACTTTGGTGTTTATGTTAACAACCTCACAGAGTTATACAACAGAAGCAGGCTGATGGTATTATCTTAAACAACCATTTGGATTACAGATGTCACCTGATTATGTTTATGGAAAACTGGTGCCCTTAAGTTGCCACTACTTAGTGCAATTTATGATATGATAGAAAATTGTAAATAAAGTTTGCACTAGTTATGAGCATAACTAGTGTAATTTAGTATAATTCATTAATATTTTAACATTTGAGACTTTTTGATTAATTCTGTATATTTACAGCAATTTTTTTTATTGTTTTTACAAAATACATTGGCAAGAGATTTTAACAAGCAAATTCATATTTAGAATGAGGGCAATATTTAGAGTCAAACGGTTGAAGGCAGGAACCACTGTGAAGTTGTTGGAGCAAGGTCGAATCTAATGGGGTTTTTTTTTAACAAGGAAGTAAAACTCGTAAGAGAAAACATTCAATTATTTGTTTTGTTGATTTATTAGATTTAGATAGTTCAATAACTGATCAGCTAAAATCAGGTGTTACTTTCAAGTAAATGATTGATTATGTTTACAACATTTTCGTCAACACTGCCACCATTTGGCAGAGCTTAAAAGTTTTTTTGTGGAGTTTTTGTTAAGCCTCTCCACCCACTTTTAACACTGTGCTTGTTTGGCACAGTAATAAACAGCAGAATCATCTGGCTTTAAGTCGGGCAGTCTTAGATAAACCATACTATTGCTGTTATCTCTGCTGATTACTATTCGATCTTGAAAGCTGCTAGAATAGTCTGTTGTTCTCCCATGGCTGTAAACACGTCCCATCCATTGAAGGGCTTCTCCTGCAGGTTGTCTGATCCAGTGCATACTACAGCAATCAAATGAGAATCCTGATCCTCTGCAAGAGAGACTCAGAGTCTCCCCAGGCTTTTTCACCACTTGACTTGAGGGAATGGACTCCATAGTCTGACCTGTAAAGCCTAAATAGAAGAAAAAAAAATTTCATGTAAATGAAATTGTGAATCTTCAACAAAATAACAACTAACAACAACTAAAAACTTACAGGGAAGAAAAACAACTAGCAGTGCAAGTCTGAGGGCCATCCTGTTGAAGTAAGAGAACACTTCCTTACAAAATGGATGAGTGAGTGAGCAGAAAGAAATACTATGATCAGACTGAAGATTTGCATTATATCCTAGAGAGGGAGTGTCTATGGTCTGGGCACCCCCAGGTATTGAAGGTAGTAATGTGTTGGCAAAGGATAAAGGAACATGTCGCTATATTTACTTCCCATTTTCAAGAAGAACCATACAATTTTCAAACAAAATGTTTAATTGTATCACAGGGACATGTTTGGGATTTTTGATTGGAAAAAAAGAAATGTAACAAATAAAAATTAGCTTAAAAAGGATCATTCTTTATTAACTATTTTCTTTTCTCTGATTCATGTTAGCATTTTTCTAGAGAAATTATCAAGACTGATTTATATGTGATTTTAAGGTATTGAGGATGTGCTGATGTGATTCACTTTAGTAGCTTTGTTGAAAAATTATTTGGAAATATAAAAAGCCTCTTACCTAATCTTTTTACCTATTCAGTGCTTTTTCTTATTTATTGGGATTTTGTCAAACTTACTATTTTTATTAGATTTTTATGACTTGCTTTGTCATCAGATGGGTTTGAGTAAGATTATTTGGTTGATTTTAAAGTACTTTATGTTTTATTTGTTGCTTACTGACTACTTAATAACTAAAAATGTTTACATGTTTGTGCTTGCATCCATACTGGCAATTCTATTGTTGTATTTTATGTTAAACATAATTGTTTTTTCTTACAATAATTTCAAGACTTAGCTTTGCCTTAATATGATGCATTTCATTAATCTAATTTACGGGGCAACATTTCACGTTTACCCACCATATTTGCTTTTTTGATTGTTAACAGGTCTTTGCATTAGAAGTGTCATGACAGCTCCTCCTCTGTTGACTTCTTGGTTTCAGAGAGGATGTTGTCCAGCAGCTTTTCAGTTTTTTTTTTTTTTATTATCAATGTGAGTCTCTGGCACAATAGTACAGAGCAGTATCTACTGTGCAGGCATTATTTTCTGCCATTCAGAGTCGCTCTGTTCCAGGTTCACTCTAAGCCCAGACTGAACTTGGTCTTTACAGTATCCTTCTTAAAGGATTCATATCCAACATGAGCTCCTCAAAACGATTCCAGACCTTTTCTCGCATCTGCCTGATCCAATGAGAGCGATGGGTACCCACGGAATAAGAGACATGACAGATGATGGCTAGCTGTTGACCTGCTTCCTAAGCCATAGAGAAGCTGGCTGTGCCACTTTGCCACACTTCATATCTTTAAAAAAAAAAGGAAAAAAATATTGCTTTTTTCTAAAAAAAAAATGTTTTCTGCAGAACAATATGAGCTGGCTAAACAAACCTAGAGGCTCACACCCCACCGCCAACAGTACCTGTACCAGAATTAGACCCAGACATAAGATACAAACGTAACGCCCCTGTCACATCTTGATGATTTAGCGAGCATATGGCTGATGTTTTTTTATACTTAAAATGTCTAGGAAGAGAGCAATCTTTTAAGGTTTTCTATCATTAAGTTAAATAAGTTACATGAGCTCAAGCAGACAGTGAAAATGCTTGTGCAACTTGGGCAATGATGAGCTAAATGAAAGGTGTTATTGATTTTTATTCAAAAATAATAGTTTTTCCACAATTTTTTATTTCAGTGTGGTTGGAAATTACAGTATGTGTTCAACTAAGCTTTAGGTTAAAACAACCAATTTAATTTTGCAGTGTTTTTACCCAATCTGTATTTGCAAAAGGGCAAACCAATACAGGCAGATACTCCATTCAGGGTTTTCCAGGGGCATTATCTAGAGGGGTCCGGGTCCATACACAGAGAGGCAGATTTCCTGCAGCAGTACAGGCAGGGTGATTCAAGAGGGAAGGTCCAGCTCTGGTCCAGCTCTGATAATAGGCAGGCTCAGAGATTTCATGCAGGTTAGGGTGAATCCGGTACTCACAGGCAGGCAGGGTCAGGTAAACGGCAAGGCTACACTAGGTCAGGCTGGTAGGCAGGTTCCGGCACTGGCAGTTGATCTGCACGGAGGTTATTTGGAGGTGAAATCAGGTGGAACCAGTAAGAGCTAATTGCAGTGAGGGAAGAGTAGAACAAGTGTGCTGCATTGTGGATCAGACCAGCACCAGCGCAGAGACTGTCACATAGACAGGAGGGGTGAATACATACAGCAAATGTTCCAAGTTCAGAACCCTTTGACCCTTGGATCAAGGAAGTACATGCTCTGTATATTGGGGAACCCCCTCTGTTAATATACCAATATTTGTTTCAAATTTTTTAGACAACTATGAAAAAAAGCATCTTTTCATTTAGATTTTTAATAAGACTGGGAATATGTGTAAAACAAAATTCTATTCATTATACTAGTCTTTTATCAACTTTAAAGAAATGTTCTTGGTTTTTGTACAGCTGTCAACGCAACTTGAGTCACAGTGGCTCTCTAGCACAGTAATAAACGGCAGAATCCTCAACCCTTAGACTGTTCATCTGCAGAATCAGCTGGTTTCTGCTGTCATCTCTAGAGATGGTAAAGCGACCTTGAACTGACTGTGAGTAGAATCTTCTTGTCCCACTGCCACTATCATGCCATGCAATCCACTCCAGTCCTTTTCCTGGAGCCTGTCGGATCCAGGAGAAGAAGATGCTGCTTACTGTCAAACCAGAACCCGTACATGTCAGTCTATGGGATTCTCCAGGTTTTTTAATCACTGACTCAGACTCTATAAGTGTCTGAGCAAAAACACCTGTTGAAAAAGAAAACATGGAAAATATATATTTTATGTTTTTTCTTTGTTAGATCAAAATCAGGCATTGTGAACTTATTTCTTACCATTCCAACAGAGAAGAGAAAGCAGCAGTATTGTCATAAAGGCCATCCTTACTGTGAGTCTACTGTTTTCTGTTATCCTCTGCACTCAAATAAGTAGAGGTCCACGCCAACATTTGCATTGACTCCCCCTTACAAAAGGAGAGAAGACCTATGAATACAGGTTAAATGACACTGTTACTGTTGGTAACAGTGTCATTTGTTCCTGTTGGTTTTTCAACAGCCTTTGAGTTCTGTAAAAAAAAATTACTGATTTATATTTTTTTCTGAATTGAAGTTAAGAAAAAGTTATTCTTGGGGTTGCAGTAGTTATTTGAACCTGCATTTTATTCTTTTCTTTTAAATAATAATAAACATTACAACAAGATTAGCCTATTAATGACCAGTGTAGACAACAGGAAACCAAAACCCACAGCAGCAGATGGCTTCTCTGAGATACACACTTCTTGTTTTTTTAGAATTACATGTATTTCATACTTTCCTTGTTTAATATTACTGCATCTTCCTGCCACCTGCGGGTCACTGGAATTCAGTTATGCTATTTAAAATATAACTATTTCCCTATGTTTAAAACAAGGTTTGCCCTACTTAAGTAATTTATGTACATGATTACCAAGAAGCAGAGCCATAGTTTAACATACTTGTCTGCAGTTTCTCTACTGTTACCCACCCTTTACTGATGCAGACAGTGTTTTGTAAATGACCAAAATCATGTACGGTAAATTAGAATAAAATCTGAAAGAGTAGACAATTATAATTTTAAAAATAACTCGAACTCAGAGAGATATTAAAACTGTTAAATGTGGTTTAGTTATATCTCCCTTCAAAATGTTTATTAGTAAATTATTTTACTGTATCCCTGATAATCAAATTGATATTGTTGTCTTGCAATAAACTTGCTGCAACAAGAGGATTATGTTAACATAAATGAGGCAACTCCCTCCAGATATTTAAATTCGCATATGCCCAGAAATTCTGAGGGCGAAGAGGAGGAGTAGAAAAAATATTTTAGTCCGATTTATTGATTAGTCCAAAGCCAGTTAATAGTTACAATTATTCTGGCATTTCACTCTTAGTTTTCCCCATCCCAATTGTAAATGAGGAAAAGCAGCTGTGTGTAACTTTGTATTGTCGACTCTCAATTTTTGGATCAGTTTAAGAATTTTTGAATTGGTGTTAAACTCTGACAAAGTAATTATAGAGGAGGATTTTAACATTCATGCTGACATTAGAGGTGATAGCTTTAAATGCATCCATATTAGACTAGTTTGGCTTTGTTCAGAATGTGCACACATAATGTCCCACACATTCTCATCTACATATTTTGGAATTTTTTTTTAAATATGGCATTGACCGAAAATGACTAATACTATTTCGTCTGATCCAGCTGGCGAGTAATGTCTGCAAACCCCATAAAGGTTGGAGCTAAAATCTGTAAAGTATACAAGAGGAAAAGGTGATGTTTGGATTGAATCAATACCATTGATTCTCCCCTATTTCAGAAAGCAGCAGCCACCACTGATGTATACTTATCATAGTAGCTAAAATATCCCGATTACTTCTATTTGACTTATATCTTTTTCACCTTGAAATGTAACTGCATATATTATACAGTGAAAGGCTCTGATATATGATTTTTCAGGACAGAATACTTTACAGTATAAAACAGAAAAATAGCTTAATATCTCTCCATCCTGCTTGTTCATTGTAAAAGACAACTTTATTTAATAGGAATGGAAATGGACAGCTCATTCAGCCTACTTTTACTTCTACAGGTTTATCACTGTCACAGCTTAATGGTAATACACAGAGTGAACATTTATTCTGCTGTACTGATTATTTGTTTTGTTTTTGTTCAGCTCTGTGTGGGGTTTCTATCACTGTGCCTTCTCACACAGTAATAAACAGCTGTGTCCTCTGCCTGCAGATTCTGTCCTGTTATTGTCACTGTTCCTGCAGACATGTCTCTACTGAAGCTGAACTTGTTCTTCAGAGCATTATTTTGGTATAAGCTACCACCACTTCCTCCCCATTGATCAAATATCCATTCCAAAGTTTTATCTTCCCGCTGTCTGATCCAACCGGTTGCATAACTATCATAAAGAGTGTAACCAGAGAGCCGACAGGTGATGCTCAAAGACTGCCCAGGCAGCACAGCTTTTGATTCTGGCTGAACAAGATCAATACAGACTATACCTGTAAAAATGAAAAAATAAAAGATTACAGTATAATTATCATTATTAATCAGCTAATTAATGAATGGCTATTGTGATTATTAGATTGAATCAAAGGAAAATCTCTCACATGATCCAGCAGCCAGCAGAAGTGTTAGAGCTAAAAGAAACATGATTAATGTTGAAGCTGATCTGATGGAATCAGACAAGAAGCTGACATGTCACCTCCTCATAGGTCATATTTCATATCCACACTGTTGAATAATTAAGTGTATTCAAATCCTGTTTGCATGGTAAAATTTTGCTTTCACAGGTTTTCTCTTCAAAGTACGTTTTGCAATAATCTTTAGTTAAACTGAATAGTACAAACAAATAATAAAAGCCATTTTGATCAATTACATAATCCTTAAAATCAATAGATATGCCAAAGAGCTTTGTCAAAGAGCAGTCCTTACTTATTTTGTTTAATGAAATAAAGGAGAGCATGATTAGCATATAGCAAAATATAGCAAATAGATGTTTAGAAATACACATATGTCATATGCTGACGTCATTAGAAGATTGCTGCACGTCGATACAAGGATGTATTATAGATTCCCAATGCTGATTAATCGTTTACACAACATTTCACCTGACAGATGGATTCCAGAGTTCCAGCTGTCAGGTTTGGTTTATAATAGCATAGCACAGTGGCAGCTGCTGGTTTCTGAAACAGGGAAAGCTTAAGGGTGTTAATTAACTCCAAACATTATGTATTGCATTAACAGAGCTTGAAACCAAGGCTACTTATTCCTTAAGCTTTAAGGTTTTTGCTGAGAAAACATTTTCAGGCCCCAACGAGTTTTATGTTCAGGTCTGTTTAAAAAAAAAAAAAAGTTTATGTTCAGCTCCACTGATAGTTTGTGTCGCAGTGTGTCCCTCGCTGGCACAGTAATACACAGCTGTGTCTTCAGGCTGCATATTCTGTCCAGTTAAAGTCACTTGTTTACTTGATGGCTCCATGTCAATCCTAAACTTGTTCTTCACTGACTCTTTGTAATGTGTGGCATGTCCTATGTGAGCACTACACAACCAAACCAGCTCTTTACCCACTGGCTGTCTGATCCAGTGTGTTCGGGAAATGGTGAGAGGATAGGACACCTGACACGTGATGGTCAGGCTTTCACCTGGCTGCACAGTCAAGGAGACTGGCTGTGTTAGCTGTTTAGCCCTCACATCTGTTGAAAGAGTTAAAAAAAAGTTAAAAACTTTAAGGTAAAATATATATCCACTTGCATTATGAATCCCAGTGAGACTCACACCCAGCCACTAAAAAAAGCAGGAAGGTAAGACGGCACATCCTGGATGGTAAAACCAAAATAAGCCCCAGTGACTTTCTCAGCCACATTTTAATAATGAGCGACGGAGAAATACACTCAGTTTACATTCAATGACGTAAACACGGTTTTCTGACTTGATGTGGAGGTTTTTCTATATGAAAAAATGCAACATTTTTTTTTTCTTTTTAAAACAATAAACAAAAAAACAAACAAAAAAATATATATATTTTCTCTCTCTCTCTCGTTATATTCTGATATATATTCTTAAACATTTGTTAATTTGAATACTTAGAAGAGTATTTAAATATGTATATATGTATATATATATATATATATACACATATTCTATAAAATTATATTCTGATATATATTCTAAAACGTTTGTTAATTTGAATAATTAGAAGAACATTTATTTCAACGCAAACAATCATTTTGGTAAATGGTAATGTAAATTTTGTAACTCTTTTAAAACAATTTATTGCATATAAAATACAACATTTAAAATTCAGTGAAAGTAAGAATTTGACAAACTAAAACTAAGAAAAGAACTTCCAGAAATCTCTTTCTGACTTCTGGTTCCAACATTCTGGATTTTTGAGCACAATGATAAACAGCAAAAAAGCTTGTTTTTTCAGCCTGTTTAACTGCAGAAGAGGCTTTTTTAGTGTAATCTTCAGAGGTCAATAATCACCTTGAACTGACTGAATGTAATACATACTTGTAACTTGTAACATAAACAAAATTAACAGTCTCCATGAAGTAGTGCTAGTTTTTGCAAAACAAGTGTGTTTTGTTCTATATAGAAGGGGGGGGAGTGTTGCTTAATCAACCCCACCCATTCCCTCCTCGATCAAGGACCCTGTTGTCATGATCTGGCCTGTTTGCTCTCCCTTAATTAGTAATTCCTCTCACCTGCCCTCTTCCTTCCCTGCCTCAATTATAATTTATTCCCCTCACCTATTTCCTCTGGTTTATATTCAGTTCAACCTGAGCATTCAGTGCCAGATCATTGCTTGTCTTTCTGTCAGTCTTTCTGTTCAGTTTTATTTTATGGTTCATGTCCTGGATCCTAGCTGCCAGTGGAAAGAGGGTTTTTGTGTTTGTCTCGTCTCCTGATTGTCCACTGTTCCTCCCCTGTGGAGTCCTCTGGGTTTTTGGCTCATTATGGGGGGAAGTTCAGTTTTTATCTAAGTAAGCCTGGCTCCAGGGTGGAGACCAGTTTAAAGTCCAGCTTCAAGTTCCGGTTCCTATGTCCTGTCTCGGCTACCCTCTTCCGCTGAGCCTGCCTGTCTGCACCTGACCCTGTCTGCTCCTGTGCGTGACCACCTGGTCATGCTTCTGGTCCCAGTCAGACTCTGAACCCTCCTGGAAGCCTGTTGATGCCTGGAAGTCTGGATCATGTCACCTGTCTCTGTTCCTGTCTGATCTGGATCCTGCCTGTTCCTGTCTGTTCCTGTCTGTTCTGGATCCCTCACCAGGATCGGCTTCCAGCCTCACCTCTGGGACTGCAGCACTGGGGACACTCGTGGTCTGGACTGTTAAACCAGGTAAGTGACCAACACAGTTAATCTTCTATCAGTTGATCGTCGTCACTTACCTGTGTTTCTCNGAGACCAGTTTAAAGTCCAGCTTCAAGTTCCGGTTCCTATGTCCTGTCTCGGCTACCCTCTTCCACTGAGCCTGCCTGTCTGCACCTGATCCTGTCTGCTCCTGTGCGTGACCACCTGGTCATGCTTCTGGTCCCAGTCAGACTCTGAACCCTCCTGGAAGCCTGTGGATGCCTGGAAGTCTGGATCATGTCACCTGTCTCTGTTCCTGTCTGATCTGGATCCTGCCTGTTCCTGTCTGTTCTGGATCCCTCACCAGGATCGGCTTCCAGCCTCACCTCTGGGACTGCAGCACTGAGGACACTCGTGGTCTGGACTGTAAAACCAGGTAAGTGACCAACACAGTTAATCTTCTATCAGTTGATCGTCGTCACTTACCTGTGTTTCTCCTCCAGACTGTCTGAGATTGGGCGGTGCCCCGCCCCCCGCCTGCAGTGTCCGCGAGCCACAGCTCCGCTTTTGTTTTGTTTTTATTTTAATAAATCTTTTGAACTTTCCTACTGACTGTCTCTCCTGAATACTGGGTCCCATCTGTCCTCGTTTCATGACACCTGTCTGATCAAGTATATTAACTATTTAAGAATTGTGAATCCAAAACCTGTACAGATAAACCTTTCTGAGTATTTAGGCTTTGGAAGTTTCTGTAAAAATTTGACTATCAACACCTGCAATGAAGAGGGACATTTTAACAAATATATCCAAAATGTTCCCTAAACAAAGGAAATATATTTAAGAATGTAAAGCTGTAAAAAAAAAAAAAAAAAAAAAAAAAAAAGAAAAAAAAAGTGGATTTGCTGACCTCAGTGAGTCTTTAATAGTGCACAGCATGTTTTTGTTATGTATTCTAAACTATAAATAAAATACTCAGATATGGGGCAAAATCTCGCTCTTACTTAATAACTCATACTAAATGTTTATAAAGCTCTTTCAAGCAAAAAACATTATTTAGCACTTTTTTCATAAACCCAATTAATAGGAGGAAAAATGTAGTTTTCCAGCTGCTGGTGTGATCTATGCTTGGACACCAACAGTGTCTTTAAGACAAGCTGATACAGAAGATTGTTCTTACTTAGGGCTTTTAACAACAACAACATGTTTAAAAAAACTGAGTTACCATAACATTCATTTTCCATTTGAGATCTAAAAATATGTTTGATTTAAATTGAATTGTTTCAAAAAAATACAAATGTTGCTTTTATTACCTCTAGATTCTTGCCGTGATCTAATGATTTCTATTTGAAAAGTCATGCAATCTTAATCAAAAGGATAAGAATAGGATATGTATGACACATTTTTAGACATTTCATTACATAGTCCATAGCCATTTAGTTTTGTTTTTAACTGGTTTGTCAAATTTTTACCTTTCTTAATGTGAGAATGTATTTACTTTAACAAAACAAAGTCCAATGAAACTTTAGCTCTTCTGTTTACCATATCAATTTCTTTTGTTTGTGGAGAATTCAGTGCAATCCAACTTCAGTTACTGGGTCTGTTGAGCGCAGTGGTAAACACCATTTCGCCACTGGAGATAGTGAAGGGACCTTACATTGTCTAGCAGTGTTTCAAATCCAGTAGCTGCAATGGAAAAACCAATCCTGTCCTTTCTCAGAAGCCTACCTGACCCACAATATGATGTAGACCCTGGACAAGAATCCAAAGGCTGAGTATGTCAGTGTGTGGGAACCTGTAAATCCTTTTATGTCCAGGTTTAGATTATTTCAAAGTCTTACTAGCGGTCTCTCTCTAGACAATTTTAAAGTGAAAAAATGCCTCCTGATTGCATTCTGTTTTCCAAAATCCATATCAAATCAAACCTTTACCAGCAAAGTCGGTACGCATCAATCCTCTCCTACACATTTAAATTAATTCTACTTTTATCATCTGTCTTTTTTGTTGACAGAATAGCTTTGAAAGAACATTTTAAAGATATAAAAATGCTTTACCAGGAAAGACAATGCTTAATTTGACTAATAAGAAGTGGTATCATTCAAAAAATGAAATGAGTGAAACTAATAACGGACAATCAGAAACAATTTGCCTCAGTTTAATTTATCATGAGCATAGAATAAAAGGCCTAATGTTATGTAACATTAAAGACACAATAACCACAAACAATGTTTCCTTTTTTCCCCTCTAAATTTAGTTTTCACATTTAGGTTATACTTAAACCTTAAGTAGTTTGATCTCATTCCTGACCTAACAAAACACAGAGGAGAATTAGCTTTATCATTCTGCCCTCTAGAGGTTATAAATGGGCTTACACATAAAGAAGGGAGCTGTCTGATATAACCAAGGTTCAGTCTTTGCTTACATGTCAAGGTGGTCTTAAAAAGGCTTAAGCCGTCCTCTCCCTGTCAAAAGTTAAATATACAAAATGAAGTGATTTTTTTGGACTGGACAATAAAAATATGATGGACACCTAACCAATATAAATGGGAAATAGGTTTCACAGAAAGATCCTGTCTGTGTAAGTTCTCAGTCATTCCAGACATTGCAAACACAAAACATGTTCAAATTGCTTTGCTAACACTGTTTTTAGTGGGTACCTACTGACCCTAAATGAGGCCTTTGTCAGACGGTGTAGGGGATAATCTAAGGATCTCCTCAACCGGACTGACACATTCTCTGTAGCGGAAGAAGAATCAGAGTGTTCAGGGCTGCTTTCGTTTAACAACAAAGCTGAAGTCACCTAGATGGTCGAAGAACTCCGTGGTGGTAAGGCTGAGGGGTGGATGAGATCTGCCTTGAGGACAATCCAACTTATTGTCGACCCTCGGCCTCAAGAGGAGGAGTGTGTTTTTTTTTGTCCCCGCCACTAAACGACTAACCTGCTCTACACCCTTGGCAGGGTACTCAAGGGTTCAATTGGAGTTTGCTCAACTGAACTAAATGTATTTTGTGGACTTGACGAAAGCATTTGTCCCTTGTGGTGCCTTGTGGGGCCACCCCAGGAGTATGTAGTAGTGGGGCCCTTTACTATGGACCATCCAGTCGATATATAATAAATAAATACATTATATTCTGACCAGAATTAAATCTATCTTTAATCTTTTTATCTCATCTTTTTATAATACTAAAATTATTTTATGTATTTTATTAAAAGACCCATTGAGAGAGAAAAAAATGCAACATAAACAGTGTTGATAGGAAATAAAGGAAGTAGTTTTTGTATGACTCCCCTATTTATATCATGCAGTGTGTCTCTCTAGCACAGTAATACACTGCTGTGTCCTCAGTCTTCAGATTGTTCATCTGCAGATAGACTTTACTGCTAGAGTCATCTCTTGAGATGGTGAATCTGCCTTGAACAGACTGGGAGTAAAAGAAATGAGAACTTCCAGTGTGCACAAAAGCAATCCATTCCAGGCCTTTTCCAGGAGCCTGTCTGACCCAGTTCATGGGATAGCTGCTGAATGTAAATCCAGAGCCTGTACAGGTCAGTCTGTGGGATTCTCCAGGTTTTTTAACTACTGGTTCAGACTCAGTCAGAGTCTGACCAGAAACACCTGCAAAAAGCAAAAATGTGAGGAATGAATGAGATATAAGAAAAGTTTAGTAAAGATACATTAATATATTCACCTGCCCAGCAGATGGTGATCAGCAGTAGTCCTGTCCTACAGCACAACATGTTTATTGTGTCTTTGCTGTTTTCTTCTGCCAATAAATAGAGCAGGAAGAGACATGTGTTACATGAACTCCTCCTCAAAATAAAACCACAGCTGCTTCTGATTTAGATATGTTTGAATATTCAGAAGTAATAATTTGGCAAGATTTAATTAGTGACAGATTTTATATTATAAAACTATATGATATTTTAAGATGTGTTTTATGTTTTTTTAATATTTTGGAACCCAAAGGAATTTTTAATCATTTCAGGGAAACAAAGAAAAAAACATCATATTTGTTCACAGTCACTGCGATTTCTTCCGATATGCATCAAAGAAGAGACATGTCATAAGGAGGCTGTCTAAAGGTGGAATTTATACTTCAATTGTGGACTATTTTGTCAGAAACCTCACTTTTATATGATTACATTTTATTCAAATTTATTACATTAAATTAAGGCTCACAGTCATATCCTTTATAATGATTTCATTCTGCAAAGCAGATCAATTCTAATATTACGCTAGGCAACGAAAGATTGGATAAAATGAATGCAAATTTTATTGTGTAAATCCTGATGATTAGTTTATGTAAACAGTAATTTAGAGAAGTATTACCCCAATTAGGTTGGTTGTGTTTGAACCGTTCAGATAACATTTTATAGAACTTAACTTTTTTTTGGCATTGCTTCAATGGTCTCGTGGTGCTCTTGTGGTGCCCTGTTGTCAAAAGTCTTGAATCAGTGAGGAGTTTTTGCAACGTGTGTCTATTTTCTCTGGTATGGGCCTAAAGCACAGTAACAAACAAAATGATCCTGATTTGCAAGCTATTTATTGGGAGATAAACCGGTTTGTTTATTTTTTCTTTGTCTCCTAACAGTCTGTAGGATTGTCAAGATAGGCTGGTTTATAATCAATCAGTGTCTGATAAAAATAAATGGGAAATGTCTCTTGTGAAAAAGAGTACTTTTGACATGATACCATGGTAATATTAGAGTCGTGTTTCTAACACATCTCTTTTTGTCCTGCTATTTAATTAAACATGACCATACACGAGGCACGGTCATGTTTGTAGTGCTTTAAGAAAAAGCCCAATTAAAATATTATAATTAGTATTATCATTATTATTTTTTCGACGTATATATTTTTCTCTATTTCGATGTCTTTGAATCTCATCTTTATTTTAAGGCCACTCTCAACCTGCCTTTAGAACTTTGCAGAAGGCCATTAACACTGAGCCTGGTTCTGTTTGAGGATTCTCCCTGTTGTCAGGTAGAAATCCTCTCCTTTGTAGCTCTATGCATGCATGGTGTGAAGAATTGCTTCAAAGTCAGTGACACAATGCAAGTGACTCTCCAAACTCCACAAAATCAATGACTGGATGTAATACATCATGTTTCCTTAGACAGAAAGCTTTTAACAAACATGTCTGTATTATTTTATTTATAATACTTAGAAACACACAGTAATTTAACATACAGTTCAATAGCTTGAAAAAGTTTGTGTGAAAGGAAGAAAGGGCTGGCTGAGGTTAACCAAAACCTTCTCTGCTGATGTGAAACTTTGCTGCTTTTTGGTTTCAGTCAGATTTACATCTCCAACCTTAACTTCCTGTAGAAACATGGTTTCAACTGATGAAACCGTTGTGCTAAAGAAATTAGATGTGACTTTTCATCTGCAATATCCCTTCATCATCTCTTTCAAATGCTAAAACAAAATCCTTTACATTAGCAAAGTAAATAATACAATAATGGCTGCAGGACATTATTTTAGTTTTAAAAAACATATTGTTAAGGCATATTAAAAAGTGCATAAAAGCATTAAAATTATCAGACAAAAGAAAACAATCTTTATAAATACAGAAACTTAGCTAAAGGCCCATTTTAGTTGTCTTTCAAAAACTGTCCAACCGTAAAAGGTAAAAGATAAAATGGAGTGGAACTCAATGGGAAGAGTGCACACCATACTACTGCTCTGAAAAGGTAAAACTCGAAGCTATTTTAATATTTAAAATAAATGAAAAATGTAAATAAAAAAAAGCTCAAAATGCTTGCGGAAGACACCAAATAAATATATATATATATATATATATATATATATATATATATATATATATATATATATATATATATATATATATTTAAAGGAGTAAAGAGGCTTTGAGGACTTTTCAAAACTATTGTATACACTATTTCCATAAACAAATCTCAAAAAGGTATATCCGTAAAATAAAAATCTTCGGAATGGTTGTCTATGACTATTAAACTACATGGATATAAATTTAAATATTTAAAATGAGTTTATCTTGCAAAGGTGTCTTGATTATTATTTATTTTATTAAATTTTATTACGTGAATTGAGACACAAACATGTTTAATATGAAATTAAAACTTACTGAATTCAAAGATTGAACCATATATTTTTTCAGAGACAAATTGCATAATATACATAAACCAAAGAAAATGTATTTCTGTACAGAGGTGAAAAAATTCATTACATGAATTGGCCTTTATTTATCTTTGTATTGGTTGGTTTGCCTGCAAGATTTTTAAATCTTATCAAAATATAAACAAATCTTGGAAGAAGAATCTCAGATTTGAAATCTGTCTCTTTTTGATCCTCAGAAGAGCAGACCTCTGATGGTGAGGACGGTGCTGAAGGCCAGAGCTTTGGTGAAAACCACCCGGACTCCGTTCATCAGCAGCAGGTAGAAGTTCAGCTTGGCTTTTTCTGGAGGGCAAATAAACAGAGCTCAGACTAAACATTAAGACCTGAATACAAGGATCAGTGATGAAAACAGACTGAGATAGAAAGTGTTCAGTTTTACCTGGATAAATGCTTCTACATGCATAATCTGTTAGGACACAGAAAGAACATCAGTCACATAATAATTGCTCAAACTCTGATGGACATTTTTTATATGTCTGTGGAAACGTGTGATGAAAACAAGAGCTTTATACCCTAATTATTACTGTATATATTTTAGGGCTTTTTCTGAATAGCAGAAAAAAAAAATATGTTCAAAAAATTATTTTATCATAGAAAGATGTTTAAGCAGGTGGCAGTTTCATCTCTATGAAATCAAAAGTTTAATCAGAACTATAGACAGAACTTTAATAGTTTGTTTCCAGCTTCGTTGTTGCTGAACTTTCCGTTCATGTCACAGGAGTGGATGGTTTCATTGCTGTAGGCAACAAACACGTAGGTGTTGTTTGACAGAACAGCTTTATCTGTGCTGACGTTGACCTGACCACCTTTCACATTCAGATTTACGTCGTCCCCCTTCGGACGGAAATCTGTGACCAGACAGACATCTGGACCAAGTTCATCTGCTGTCTTCGGGGGGTAGCGAGAATCCTTCAGGGGACTCAAAATAGACAAAATCGGAGGGACATTAGGGCCGCCTGTGACGACAAGAAGACAACAACATTTAATTTGGAAAAAGAGATGTTCAGTTAAACAGGAAATGAGTTGCCAAATAAAATTAATATTTTCTGTCCATAAGACATTCCAGCATTTGTGTTAATTATTGACTAAATAATTTTGAAATAGTAAAAAAAAATGTTTATGACAGTATACTGTATACAGGTTGTACGGATAAAGGTTGACTTTACTGAGGATGTTTGTTTTACACAGTCTCATCTTTCCAAAAAAAAAAAAATAAACTTGATCTCACTTCATAAATTGAGAGGTATGCAAAATGCAGAAGATTCAAGACCAAGCCATTTTACTGTGGTTAAACATGTTAAATCTAATAATTTTTTTCTTTATTGTCCTATAAAAAATGCACCCTCAGGTTTATGATAGAGCTAATCACTTCATAAAATAATATTTTTACTGCAATAAATTCCAATGCGACGCATTATATATACTTTAACTATTAGCTATGTAACTCTGTCTCTGCTGGACTTTTTATAAATCTATATACCTCTGAGTTTAATATTCATACACTTCCTCTAAGTTTTGAATATTACAAACATTTTCATAAACTGAAAAGTATTCAAAAGCCAAATGGTTTAGCATGAATTGGCATTAAATTAAATTGTCAAAATAAAATGTGTTTTATTCAGTTTTTTTTTAAAAGTTGTACCTGATTTTGGGAAATATATACTATTTTTTATGTTACTCATTAAGTAAAGCTTCTACTCTAAGAAGTTATAAAATCTTCACACTTCAGCTGTGCTATCAGATTTATACTATACATTGTTTCTCAAAAGTAAAGCAAATACGGACATTTCACTTTCTTCTACACCCTTAGTTTCAGCAGCTGGATCACAACTTCCACTAATTTCTGTTCTTCCTTCTGTTACAGTCTCAAACAAAAAAACTTATTTACACCTTATTGTTTTCCATAACATTATTTTTCTGTAAGGCTTCAGTCAGAAAAAGAAAACATCAGTTTTCAGTTTTCTAAGCCCACTTCATTGTTGCAAATATGAGCTGAAAAAAAATCTAGCATCTGCTGGATTTATTTAATCATTTTACTTTAACATTGTTGTTTCTTGTCTCAACCAGAACATGATAATATAGTTTAGATGCTATGATTACAAAAAAAAAAAAAAACTAAGTGCATGTATTCCATCTATGTTAGCGTATCTTGTTTATTGTTTCATCTACTTGGAAAATTCACAATATAAGAAAAATGTGTATGAAAATGTTCAATTTAACTTACATTTAATTTAACTATTAAAACTGAATTAAAGTTTTATTTTACTGGTGACAGGAGGTACCCTAATATTAAAAATTTTGCACAGAATTTGCTGCTGGTTCACCTGGGACCTATGCTTGATGCACACAGGCATATTCTCCTCACCCATCTGCAGTATGCTAAATTTTAGATCTGAATGTGTACATTTTAAAAAAGTCAGTGGAACAGAATATTTCAGGACAAATACATTTCACACAACATAGCAGCCAAAATTCAAGGTCCATATTCAAACTCCAGCAAATAGATAGAGCTCACAGAGTGGGGAGACAACTTTACTAATTCCTTAGATTGCAGCTCCATAACTTTTTAGGTTACCTTTTACATAAAACTTCACCCAAGAGCTTAAATTGATCAACTAGTTTTGGAGGGAAATGATTGAGTTGTGTTGTGGTGAAATAATACAAAACAATCTAAATTACTACTAAAGCAAAGGTTGGTGTGCAACCAATGTCCACTATTAAATTTAGAAGCTCAAACACTTTTTTTTGTGGAGTGAAACAAGGATAGGAAGTTAAGCTTTAAGCTAGAACCTTTCAGAATAGGAGGTTTAAATATAAATAAGGATCATGCATAATGTTGTTTCAGGAAGGCTTAACACCTAAACTTTATGGACTTGATTCAGTTTTTATGTTTTTTCTCAACAACAAAGAAAACGTTCATTTGCTAATAAATATTGTCAAAAAGAGCATTGATTGCAGTTAACTTCTTTTCAAAGAACGGCAATGAAACAACGAAGGCAGCTGCACCAATTTTTTCCCTTAAAAAATTCCTTCGATTATCACTGATATTTTAGAATAAAATATTAAGACATCTCTATTTCTTTTTCTAAATAAATACAAAATATGAAATACCCACTATATCATTAGTGATTCAAAGCGGCATGAGCTCATTTAGTTATTCAGTATTGATATATATTTTCCATCTACTTCCCATTATTTATTAGCTCAATTTCAACTTACTTTTTCACACTGTTATGCTTTAAAAAACTTTTGACAGATATTGTTTTGTTTTGATCAGACAAAACAATATTCATATACATTTAGTACAGATTCCAGCTGTCAACAAGTTTTCATTATTCGCTGCACTGTGATCTGGTCCAAACTAAGCAATAAATACAGTCAGAGAGGAAAACTAAAATAAAATGAAATTTATTATATTGCATGATGCCGCATTTTATGAGTTTTTTTTATTTTAACAGTTAGTTTTAGCATTATACTATAAACATAACTAACTATAGAATCAACTATAAATCCAATTTTTGCATAAAAATATTTTAAAGGAAAAGCAGGAGAAGCAGCATTTAAATAATATATTTTATTTTCTTACCTGGAACAACAGTAACCTTAGTTCCATCTCCCCAGTAGTCAAAAGCACCATCACAGTGTTACATCTCTAATGACTTCATTAACAAAAACCTGAAAACACCAAAGCAGCAGCAAGAAAAATCTAATCATTTGTGTAACAAACAAACATAGATCAAATATCTTGAATTTATCTAGAATAAGTCTTAGTGAGCCTGGTATAGTTTTGAAATAGTTTTAATATAAAGTTGTTGATTCTAAATCAGATTTTTAAATGAAGGTTCACTCACAATCATTTTCTCAGTATAACTAATTTAATCATCTTATTGTGTAACTTCTCAAATCAGTATAGATGCATATAACACTTACCTGATGTTCTTCAAATAAACATGGTTTTCTATCAGTTTTTCTCTGCATACTGAAGGATTATTTTCTCAGGTTTCTATTCTGAGGTTTTTGTATTGGTGTATATCTGTGTGCCACCCCAGTATATCACAGTAAAAAACCTTAGTACTAAAACCTACTCCACCCTCAGATGGGAAGGTGAAAGCAAAAATAAAAGAAACACAACAGTTAATGAAGTTGATTTACTTATTCCGATATGTTTATCATTTTAGCATTAAATATATATATAAAAAACAAGATTTACTATATTGGTTTTTCAAGCTCTATGGTTTAAAATTCTTATTTAACCAAAATTAAATAAAGATTTTTTTTGGTATTTTAATTTCTTAAAAAAGAAACAAGATAATCAACAGAATTTTTAATAACAATAATGTCATTAATATTTCATATTTAAGGTTCACTAAATCTGCTCTTCAATATTCCACTGGTTACCATTTTTTCAGTCCACTTCAAAGTGAATTGTCGGTCTATTCCAAAAATGTCCATCTACAATCTGTACATAAATATGTTGTAAGACACAGTTCATAAACATGTTATAGAAAGAAATATAAACAAGCGATTCTTCTTTTTTTGCATGCAGAACATTTTTAATGAAAGACGGTGATTTTTAGCACACAAGTGTAACCTAGACAAACAGTAGAGGTAGCTACTGCAGGAAGAGTTTGCTGACAGATAAGTAAAAGCTAAAACTTTAACATAAACATAAACTAATATGCAAATAATTAAGGAAGGCTGAAAAGTTTGAACCTAACACCACATGGTATTAGATTGAATATATCATATATATATATATATATATATAGATATATATATATATAATTATTTGCACATATAGTAGTATAGTATATAATGTAATATATAATATATATATAATGTGCACATTTTATATATATATATATATATATATACACAGAGAAAAGGTGCATTACAAAACTTTTATTCAATTAAGTTTATTTATAGAACACCAATCCACAACACGTGCCCCCCTGAGGTAATCCACAAAGACCACCCAACCAGATTTTTTTCAGATTGATCAAAAGTTTTCTATCTGAGGAAAAAATAAGGGCAAAGAGTAAAGTAACTTTATATTCCATTGAGTGAGGATGATTCTGTTCCATGTGCACACTGCCACTATGTGTTTAATGTCTGAACAGTTCCTGTTGAGTTTTTGTTCAGCCTATCCACCCACTTTGATCACTGTGCTTTTCTGGCACAGTAATACAAAGCAGAATCTTCTGGTCCTAAATTGGACAGTTTCAGATACAACATGCTGTTGCTGTTGTCTCTGGTGATCTCTATTCTACCTTGAAAAGTACTGGAATAATCTGTGTTGCTTCCATCTGTATATATATATCCCATCCATTCAAGTGCTTTTCCTGCAGGTTGTTTGACCCAGCTCATGCCAAAAGAACCGAAGGTGAACCCAGAACCTCTGCAGGACAAACTCAAAGTCTCTCCAGGCTTTTTCACCACTGGACTGGAAGGAATGGATTCCATACTCTGACCTGTACAACCTGGAATAAAGAAAATAATGTGCAGTTTATTATACAATTTAACTACAATGGTGGGTCAATAAACTAAACAAGTAGAATATCTTACATGACAGAGAGATAACAAGCAACAAAAGACTAATTGCGTTCATTATCCTAACACAATAGTCCTATCTGCAAATGAAACAATAATTCTGGGGGACAGAAATACCTTGAGGAGAGAACTGATTTGCATTAGAGGGAGGATCAAACAGCCCAGCCCACAAATGTGCACAAATTTGTTTTTGGTGCTTCTTCTTTTACTAAAATGAGAAAAACATTTTCCACCATTGCAGATGATGTGGTTCTATTTGCTTCATCAGGGAGTGACCTACAGCTCTCACTGGAGTGGTTCGCAGCCGAGTGTGAAGCGGCCGGGATGAAGATCAGTGCCTACAAATCCGAGACCATGGTCTTGAGCCGGAAAAGGGTAGAGTGACTTCCCCAGGTTGGGGA
>NW_015151047.1:391918-394274 GCF_000732505.1 Cyprinodon variegatus
TTTTTTTTTTCCAATTTAATCTAAGAGCTGTAATTTAACTATTCTTCAGGCCTCTGGGGGCAGATAATAGTAGGAAAGGGTATGACAAATACACTTGTTTTAATTGTTACCTGGATGGTTTGCCGGGTTGTCACCAGGGAAGGGCTTTAAAGCTAGAACAGGTGCCACGGATACCTGCCTAACAAGATTGTCATGTTACGTTTTCTGTATGTTTGAATAGTTGACCTGCATACAACAACTCATATATAATAGATATCATCATGCTACAGTACTTCAACTCATGGGTAACGTGCTAATCCATGCCCACAACATCCTGACACTTCATATAACCTTCCAGATTAAATTTCCTTGCTCTCCATTAACCTTAATCTTCCCAGGAGTGGAACTCATGGCCCCCCTGTGTCTACTGTAAGCACATACTCATCTGCCAGCCTAGATGCCTGGGAAATAGTCTTAACTGATGTATACAGCAATGTGACCAGGAAAAGACTTCCCTGCTCCCTGATGAATGAATGAATGACTGAATGACTGACTGACTGACTGACTGAATGAATGAATGAATGAATGAATGAATGAATGAATGAATGAGTCTGGTTACCTGTTTTCTCTCGGTTAAAAAAACCTCTGCCTATAAGCTTGAGGCACCAAGCCATAAGCTGTTGAAACAGCTTATTTCAGAGAGCAGAGTCTTGCTGCAATTTACCAGTTAAATGTTAAACCGGTTAAATGGCCGCCAGGAACAAAGACAGGAACCATGGAATAAACTAAATAAAAAAACAGACAAACTAACAGGCATAAAACAAACAATGATCTGGCCGCGATAGCTGGGCTGAGCCGAATATAAAGCGGAATCAGCAGGTGAATGAGATGAGATGTAGGCAGGTGATTGAAATGAACAATTAAGGTGAGCTATCAGGGCAGATCATGATAGCTCCACCTAAAGTTAACCTCCAATCCTCCAATTCTGATCTCTTTACTTCAAGCTTCCTATGTTCTATCTCAGCCTACAGCTGCTTGCATCTGCAGCAACTCCTGCTACTATTTATTAAGTTCTCATTTGCAAAGATTATGCATGAGATGATAGAGAAAAAGATAAAACTCTATGACATGTGAAACCTTTTGAATCTTTGGGAAGATAGCTGTAACAAAATAGGTCAAATTCAGGCAGCTTAACCAAGATTAATGCATTAAACATTCTTAGAACTTTTGCATGGCGCAAAACTTATTTTTTCTCTAATTACTAATACTACAGTTGTAAGAAATATCTAAACACCTACTCGGATCTCTTCTTTTTTTCTTTTTACTTATTGCTACAGGGTATTATTTCTTTGTAAACATAGCGTCCCTTTTTAGTTTTGGAATCAGTAATTGGATATCTATATAGTTCTTGAAAATATTCTGTTTCCACCCAGTGACATAAACAGGAACCCCTTTATTAACCTTTTATTCCGCAGTATTTAAGTTACTGTGAGTTGTTTTTTAGCCTCAGTGCATTTTTTAGAAACCCCTACATTGTAATTGTTGCTATCTTATTTTTTCTCTGCTGGTTTATGTATGGAATGACATGGCATTGCATGGTATGGTCATCCGGGGCTTTAACTCTCTAATATGCATTGCAGTGATCTCCAAAAACAATGTTTGTCATATTTTCCTGCCATTTCTGTGGATATTTACAAGATGACTTTTGATTACCAGCAAGTCTGAATTTACAAGTGTGGTGAGAGCTCCACCTCTGCCGGGTCCATGGTTTATATGCTTACGCTCTGAGGGTTTTTTGTACAGCTGCACTAATTTTTTACATCAGTGTGACTGCCTGGCACAATAGTACACAGCAGAATCTTCAGGCTGCATATTCTGGCCATTCAGAGTAACAGTGTTGCTGGAAGAGTCTAATTTGTAACTGAACTTGCTTTTTAGAGAATCTTTCTGGTAGGGGTTATATCCAACACGAGCCCCTCCAATCCACTCCAACCCTTTCCCTGGTGGCTGCCTGATCCAATGAGTATGATAGCTACCCACAGAATAAGAAACCTGACAGCTGATGGTTAGTTGCTGGCCTTGCTGCAAAGTTAAAGAGGCTGACTGTTTCAGCTGTTCACACATTACTGTGTGATCTGTTGGAAAAAAGAAAGATATTTTTATTAATCAGTTTGTCGGCAAAATCCATGAGCTATTTAAACAAATCAAGAGACTTACATCCTGCTGCCAGCAGCAGCTGCAGTAGAGTGAGACGGAACATGGTCTATGGCAGAAAACACCATCTGAAGAGCTTTTTTATAGCTGAATGATGGAGAAACGTGGTGAATTAGCATAACATTTGCATAAATTAAAGAGACCAAAAACACTATTACCTTGC
>NW_015151047.1:395843-399098 GCF_000732505.1 Cyprinodon variegatus
CAGGACAATAGATTTTAATATAAAATCTAATCTTACTGATCACACTGAAAGGCAGCATGCTCTGACACCTTTCCAGGTTTAATAAATCGGACATGGATGAAGTGAATTTCATTGATATGACCTATTTTGATATTCAGTCATCACATGTACATATAAAGGTAAAGCGTATGTATGTTTTGAGCTTCATTTTAAATTTCTCTGTAGTGCTTACAATATTGCAATATACTGAATTGCAGTGTATATTGTAATACCAGTTGTATTGTGAAGTCTTACATTGCAATTTCTAAATGATCACAAGGCCAACTAGTTTCCAAAATGTTTAAAAAAAAAAAAAAAATATTCCTTTTTTCACCAAAAAAATGTGGTTGAGCAGTGCTTTGATGTGTGTTATAGATATTACTAAAACATTCTTTCTGGCTCTAATTGGTTGTTTCTGATGATTAGTGATGTATGTCTGCAAAAAAAACAGGTAAGGACACTGCGAAGGGGCAGATCTTAGGATTTTATGTTCAATGCTCATCCAGGGATACCAAACAATGTTATGGATTTATATTCTATTCAATACAATTCCCAGCCAGGACTGTTCTCTCTCTTTCATGTTGTTTCTGGTGATTGTAAAACGGTTTCATACTGACTGATAATAGAATCTGCTGCAATGCCACCACTGCTGTAGATCCATGCAATTTATTCTAGTCCTATTGTATATTCCTGCCTGATCCAAGCTCCTGTATGTGTGGAGTACAACCAAACCCTTAATATGGGCAGGTCACTCTGTGGGATTCTCCAGGTCTTTTAACTGGTTCAGACTTGGTCAGTGTTTGATCATCTGTACCTGAAGAAACAGTTTGTTAAAGGTATAGTGAAGGATTTTCGCAATGTTTTTAAAAACTTAAAAAAATGCACATGCATAACCCTATACCTGCTCCCGAAATAGAACATCAATTAAACGCGTTCGAGAGCATGCAGGAACCAATTTCTCCTGTTCAGAATTAGAATCAAGTTTAATGCCAAGTAGGTTTGCACTAACAAAAAATTTGACTTGGTGTTGATGGTAAAGACAAAATAAAAAGATATACAAAATACAGAGTCTAATGCTATATACAACATAAAACGCACAATATACTATATACACTACGCTATATACCTCACTTAAACATATCACCAGAATGATTGAAAACTAGGAAAGGCAATCCTTCACTTTACCTTTAATGCAACCATTAAAATTATTTTTATTTTTGTTATAATAAAACTATGCATTCTTACCAGTTATAATATAAAGGACTATAATAAAAACAAACAAATTAATTTCGTTGAGCAGTTTATGTGTGGGAAAAAGTCTCTGAATTTGATTAGCACCAATTACAGTATCACTTCCTCCTTTTCCTATTCATTATGAAGACAGAAGTTGATGCAACTAAATTTCCATGAGAGAGTCTTTGCCCAATCCCACACTGGCCCCTAAACACTAACCCTGAGCACTAACCCTTGGTGCCATGATCCCATATCACATAATGGATAGGGTATTAATAACTCTGCTGATAGCCATAGTCTAAGTTAATTGGTGAAGGCAACTGGATTTTAAACAGCCAGTCCAAGAGTCCTACCTTATATAAAAGACTTGAAATAACAGTTATAATAATGTACCTAATAATCTTTAATTGTGTTTACCCTCAAATTGAATGACTTTTAAATTAACTATAACTCCCAGTTCTAGTTATTTAATACTATACTAATTAGCTCTAGATAAAATTGCACATCAAATTGTACTTGAAGACACACAACAGCATTTTGTATTCCATCCTCAGTCCCGAAAGAGACAAAGCTCTTTTTTTAAATGAAGCTTTTATTTAGAGTGGCTTAGGTTATACAGAGCTATGCTGCTATAGGCTTATGCTGCTGGGTGACATAAAGACCACTTTCTCTTACTCAGTTAAATTGTACCTCAAATCTCTTATTGGTTCAGTTTTTACTGTGAAAACTTGTATGTGGCCTCTTTCTTTCTCTAGATGAGCTCATCCATGTTTTTTTGCAGGATAAAGCCACCTATGGTGTTAGTCTGCCATTAACATTTTTAAACATTCAAAGCATTCTTTAATCTGTCCATCTCTCTCCCTTGTGGCAGCACTGTGTTTTCAAACCACCAGTCTTTCTTTGCAGAAGGCCATTAACACTGAGCCTGGTTCTGTTTGAGGATTCTCCCTGTTGTCAGGTAGAAATCCTCTCCTGTGTTGCTCTATGCATGCATGGCATGAAAAATTGCTTCAAAGTCAGTGACACAGTGCAAGTGACTCTCCAATCTCCACAAAATCAATGACTGGATGCATTACATCCTGTTTCCTTAGATAGAAAGCTTTCAAAAAACATGTCTGTATTTGTTTATTTATAACACTTAGAAACACACCGTAATTTAACATACACTTCAATAGCTTGTAAGAAGTTTGTGTGAAATGAAGAAAGGGCTGGCTGAGGTTAACCAAAACCTTCTCTGGTGATGTGAAACTTTGCTGCTTTTTGGTTTCAGTCAGATTTACATCTCCAACCTTAACTTCCTGTAGAAACATGGTTTCAACTGAAGAAACCGTTGTCCTAAAGAAAATAGATGTGACTTTTCAACTGCAATATTCCTTCATCATCTCTTTCAAATACTAAAAAAAACTTTACATTAGCAAAGTAAATAATACAATAATGGCTGCAATAATGGCTATTTTGGTTTTAAAAAATATATTGTTAAGGCATATTAAAAAGTGCATAAAAGCATTAAAATTATCAGACAAAAGGAAAAAAATCTTTATAAATACAGAAACTTAGATAATGGCCCATGTTTGTTGTCTTTCAACAACTGTCCAACCATAAAATGTAAAAGATAAAACGGACTGGAACTCAATGGAAAGAGGATATTAAAAATATAAAAAATAAATGAAACATTTAAATGAAAAAAAAAAAGCCCAAAATACTTGGGAAAGACAGAAAACAATAGTAAATATATTATATATATAATTCGTGACACAACATAGCTGGATGTAATACCAAGGAATGAGCTGAAGTTCTATGTCCTATTAAATGATTAAAGAAGCTTTGAGGAAACATATCCGTACAATAAAAAAAACTTCAGAATGCTTATCTATGACTATCAAACTACATGCATATAAATTTAAATATTTTAAGTAAGTTTATCTAGCTAAAGGTGTCTTGATTATTATTCTTTTTCTTTACCTTATTACGTGATTTGAAACTCATACATTTTAAATATGAAAT
>NW_015151047.1:400030-405617 GCF_000732505.1 Cyprinodon variegatus
GGACGGAAATCTGTGACCAGACAGACATCTGGACCAAGTTCATCTGCTGTCTTCGGGGGGTAGCGAGAATCCTTCAGGGGACTCAAAATAGACAAAATCGGAGGGACATTAGGGCCGCCTGTGACGACAAGAAGACAACACGATTTAATTTGGAAAAAGAGATGTTCAGTTGAACATGAAATGAGTTGCCAAATAAAATTAATATTTTCTGTCCATAAGACATTCCTGCACTTGTGTTAATTATTGACTAAATAGTAAAAAAAAAATGTTTACGACAGTATGCTGTATACAGTGTGTATGGATAAAGGTTTTGACTTTACTGAGGATGTTTGTTTTACACAGTCTCATCTTTCCAAAAAGAATCAACTTGATCTCACTTCATAAATTGAGAGGTATGCAAAATGCAGAAGATTCAAGACCAAGCCATTTTACTGTGGTTAAACATGTTAAATCTATTATCTTTTTTTCTTTATTGTCCTATGAAAAAAAGCACCCTCAGGTTTATAATATTAGAGCTAATCACTTCCTTAAATAATATTTTTACTGCAATAAATTCCAACGCGACGTATTATATATACTTTAACTATTAGCTATGTAACTCTGTCTCTGCTGGACTTTTTATAAATCTATATACCTCTGACTGAATATTAAAATATTTTCATAAACTGAAAAGTATTCAAAAGCCAAATGGTTTAGCATGAATTGGCATTAAATTAAATTGTCAAAATAAAATGTGTTTTATTCAGTTTTTTTTTAAGTTTTACATGATTTTGGGAAATATATACTATTTTTTATGTTACTCATTAAGTAAAGCTTCTACTCTAAGAAGTTATAAAATCTTCACACTTCAGCTCTGCTATCAGATTTATACTATACATTGTTTCTCAAAAGTAAAGCAAATACGGATATTTCACTTTCTTCTACATCCTTAGTTTCAGCAGCTGGATCACAACTTCCACTAATTTCTGTTCTTTCTGTTACAGTCTCAAACAAAAGGTCTTCTTTACAGCTTATTGTTTTCCACAACGGTATTTTTCTGTAAAGCTTCAGTCAGAAAAAACAAAATAGTTTTCAGGTTTTCTAAGCCCACTTAATTGTTGCAAATATGAGCTGGAAAAAAAAAATCTAGCATCTGCTGGATTTATTTAATCATTTTACTTAAACATTGTTGTTTCTTGTCCTAAACAGAACATGATAATATAGTTTAGATAATATGATTACAGAAAAAAACCTAAGTGCATGTATTCCATCTATGTCAGCATATCTAGTTGATTGTTTCATCTACTTGGAAAATTCACAATATAAGAAAAATGTGTATGAGGATGTTCATTGTAACTTAACTTTAATTTAACTATCAAAACTGAATTAACATTTTTTTTTTTACTGGTGACAGGTTCAGCTGGGACCTGTGCTTGATGCAAACAAGCATATTCTCCTCACCAAGCTGCTGTACGCTGAATTTTACATCTGAATATGTACATTTTAAAGAGTCAGGGGAACAGAATATTTCAGGACAAATACATTCCAAGTCCAGGTCCATATTCAAATTCCAGCAAACAGATATAGCACAGAGTTGGCAGACAAGTTTACTAATTCTCAGATTAGGGGACCATAACTTATTAGGTTACCTCTTACAGAGAAGTTCACCCCATAGCTTAAATTTATTCACTAGTTTTGGAGGGAAATGATTGAGTTGTGTTGCAGTGAAATTATACACAACAATATAAATTACTACTAAAGCCAAGGTTGGTGTGCAACCAATTTTAATTTAATTTAATTCATTTTTTTTAAATATAAATGAGGATGATGCATTATGTTGCTGTTACAGGAAGGCTTAACACCTAACTCTTATGGACTTGATTCGGTTTTTATGTTTTTTGTTTTTTTTCTCAACTAAAAAAACTTTCACTTACTAATAAATATTGTCAAAAAGAGCACAAATTACAGTTAACCTCTTTTCAAAGAACAGCAATGAAACAATGAAGGGAGCTGCACCACTTTTCCCCTTAAAGAATCCCTTTGATTATTACTGATATTTTAGAATAAAATATTAAGACATCTCTATTTCTTTTTTTAAATAAATACAAAATATAAAAAAAAAACACTATATAATTAGTGATTCAAAACGGCATGAGCCCATTTAGTTTTTCAATATTAATATATTTTGTTTTCCATCTACTTCCCATTATTTATTAGCCCAATTTCACCTTACTTTTTCATACTGTTCCCCTATAAAAAAACTTTTGAGAGATAATTGTTTTTGATCAGACAAATAGACAATATTCATATACATTTAGTACAGATTCCAGCTGTCAACAAGTACTCATTATTAACTGCACTGTGATCTGGTCCAAAATAAGCAATAAATACAGTCAGAGGGTAAAACTAAAATAAGCTGAAATGCATAATTTTGCATGATGCTGCATTTACGAGGTTTTTATATTTTAACAGTTAGTTTTAGAATTATACTATAACTATTACTAACTATAGAATCAAACTCTAAATCAAAATTTTGCATCAAAATATTTTAAAGGAATAGTTGGAGAAGAGGCATTTTAGTAATATTTTAAAATTTCTTACCTGGAACAACAGTAACCTCAGTTCCATCTCCCCAGTAGTCAAAACCAGCATCACAGTGTTACATCTCTAATGACTTCATTAACAAAAACCTGAATGCACCAATGCAGCAGCAAGAAAAATGGGTTAATTTTTGCAACAAACAAACATAGATTAAATATCTTGAATTTATCTAGAATAAGTCTTAGTGAGCCTGGTAAAGTTGTGAAATAGTTTTAATATAAAGTTGTTGATTCTAAATCGGAATTTTGAATGAAGGTTCACTCACAATCATTTTCTCAGTATAACTAATTTAATCATCTTATTGTATATACTTCTCAAATCAGTATAGATGCATATAACACTTACCTCATGTTCTTCAAATAAACATGGTTTTCTATCAGTTTTTCTCTGCTTACTGAAGGATTATTTTCTCAGGTTTCTATTCTGAGGTTTTTGTATTGGTGTATATCTGTGTGCCACCCCCGTATATCACAGTAAAAAACCCTAGTACTAAAACCTACTCCACCCTCAGATGGGAAGCTGAAAGCAAAAATAAAAGAAACACAACAGTTAATGAAGTCGATTTACTTATTCCGATATGTTTATCATTTTACCATTAAATATAAAAAAAAAAAACATTTACTATATCGGTTTTTCAAGCTCTATGGTGTAAAATTCTTATTTAACCAAAAATAAATAAAGATTCATAAACATTCCAAAAATGTCCATGTACAGTTCATAAACATGTTATAGAAAGAAATATAAACAAGAGATTCTTCTTTTTTTTTTGCATACAGAACATTTTCAATGAAAGAGGGTGATTCTGCTGTGTACTATTGTGCACACAAGTGTAACCTTTTTACTTATTGCTACAGGCCAGGGTATTATTTCTTTGTAAACGTAGCGTCCCTTTTTAGTTTTGGCATCAGTAATTGGATAAAGTTCTTTAAAAATACTCCACCCAGTGACATAAACACAAACCCCTTCTTTAACCTTTTATTCCGCAGTTTTGAAGTCACTGTGAGTTGTTTTTAGCCTCAGTGCTTTTTTAGAAACCCCTACATTGTAATTGTTGCTATCTTATTTTTTCTCCACTGATTTATGTATTGCATGACATGGCATTGCATGGTCTGGTCACCCGGGGCTTTCACTCTCTTTATGGTCTATGGCAGAAAACACCATCTGAAGAGCTTTTTTATAGCTGAATGATGGAGAAACGTGGTGAATTAGCATAACATTTGCATAAATTAAAGAGACCAAAAACACTATTACCTTGCCTTTCACGGAAGTGTATAGGTGAGTAAAAGTAAGCATATTTACTTTGTTACAGTACTTTAGTAATTTATTTGAGAATGTGTCTTTTGCTGAGTATTTTTTAAAATTTAGAGTTTTACATTTAATTCCTTACATTAAAGACTAAAATATTAGATATCATGCATTGTTAAAAAATTAGATAATGCAAAAAGAATTAAGTGGTGCAGATAGAAGCGAGCCTTTGTCAGAAAACCCCATGCAAACAATAAGGGGTCCATTTTGATGGGATCCTTCTTTACAAAAAAAAAAACATTGTCACCTTATGTTAAGCAAAAGTGACACAATTACACCAAGATAGTCTTTCTTAAACTACCTACTGTACATAAGATAATGTTGCACTGGCAATGGCAAATAGCTTTCGGTATCCATTTGATTTGCTTCATATTTTTCAGCAATATCTAAATGTTATGGTAAAGAGTATTACCACAAAAACACTTGTTTGTAGGTTTTGGTTCATCTAATTTCCTCTTTGGTTCCTAAATCAGTGATTGAAATATGTAGGTAATATTAAAACATATACTTGACAAGAAACAAACAGAAAAGTAGAAAACATGGCAGGGCTGCTGAAAAAATATCATAGCCATATTTTCTTAAATAAGACGCCTTGGATTGCTTAACCATGACCTGGATGACTGAGAATCTTTACAGAGCCCAGCTAATGCGCTGTTTGTTACAATAAAACAAATAACTTAGTTTTTCCAGCAGTTATAAAGAAGCTGAATTATTTTTTTTGCATTGACTCGCTCTTTCTGCTGTACTCAGTTAAATCAACCCTAGATATATGAATACCATGTGCTTGTTTTGCATAAACTCTCAAGGACTTCTTAAAATAAGATGTCACGAAAGGCTTTCTCAGTAATTTTTTTTATTGTTTTATAATACTCATAGGTATGTTTTATTTTGTAAATGCCACGAAAAAAAAGAAGTTGCATTCACTCCTAACAGATAGATAAAACCCCCAGATTTAGTCCCTTTCAGTCTTAAAATGAAACTTTAGATTTACCTTAGGAGGTTTAAAATATATCTAAATACTAAACTGTAGGACTAAACCTTATTTTAAATGGTTTTAGACAATTTTCTGAAAATTGCAGCTATTTATTTACACAGTACTCATCTTGTTTTCTTGAAACAACATAGCAGTAAATTTTCTACAGTACAGTAAGTCAAGCAATCAAGCTGTTCAGCTGCAAATATGCCTGATTCCTGCTGTTGTCTCTAGAGATGGTAAAATGGTTTTTCCCTTACTGAGAATAGTAGGGCTACCACCATTGCTGTGGATCCAAGCAATCCATTCCAGTCCTTTTTCAGATTCCTGCCTGATGCAAGCTATGTGTGGAGTACCACCAAAATCTGAATGTGTACAAGTCAGTCTGTAGAATTATCCAGGTCTTCTAACCAGTGGCTGAGACTGAATCAGTGTTTGACCATCTCTACATGCAGAAACTGTTTGTTAAAGGTGCACCACAGACTTTGTGACCTAAAGAGTTGTTGCATATGGGTTATAAAGTTTAAACCTTCTGAACAGGGTAAAAAGAGAAAACGTGAAAGTGATCGTGCTCGAGGTTTGTATGTTGGTGCAGGCTGAAAGAAAAAGCCAGATGTAAAACCAATTCTCTTTTCTCAGTTTTATTATAAGACCGGTAAGTTATCACTTTGATCCTAGTATACAGTCATATATCTTTGTTATTATTTTTGATGTTTATGTCATGATCTG
>NW_015151047.1:405932-408111 GCF_000732505.1 Cyprinodon variegatus
ATATATATATATATATATATATATATATATATATATATATGTGTGTGTGTTTATGTTTATATATATATACACTACTGTGCAAATGATGTGAGTATCACCAAAATCTGAATGTGTGCAAGTCAGTCTGTAGAATTATCCAGGTCTTTTAACCAGTGGCTGAGACTCAATCAGTGTTTGACCATCTGTACATGCAGAAACAGTTTGTTAAAGGCGCACCGCAGACTTTGTGACCTAAAGAGTTGATGCATATGGGTTATTTTAAATGATGGAAGGAGCTCAGGCTTTTGCTTTACTATTTTTTTCCATCTGCTCTTCTACTGCTCATGGCTGAGGCAAGGATAAAGTTTAAACCTTCTGAACAGGGTAAAATGAGAAAACGTGAAAGGGATCGTGCTCAAGGTTTGTATGTTGGTGCAGGCTGAAAGAAGAAGCCAGATGTAAAACCAATTCTCTTTTCTCAGTTTTATTATTAGACCGGTAAGTTATCACTTTGATCCTAGTATACAGTCATATATCTTTGTTATTATTTTTGATGTTTATGTCATGATCTGACCTGATAGCTTCACCCTAAATGTTAATTTCACTCATCTACCTAGTTCTGCCGGGTTCCTAAGTTTTTACCTGCGTCTGTGCTGTATATTCAGTTCAGCCCGATCGATCGGGGCCAAATCATTGTTTTGTGTCTTGTGCTCTGTTTGGTCATTTTTAGTTTTGTTCCACGGTTCATGTCCTGGTTACTGGCGGCCAGTGAGTAGAGATGGTAGAGATACTTGAAGCTCTTCCTGCCTGATCTGTTTTCCTCTGACCGGGATCAGTTGCCTACATGTTCTCCGGGACTGCAGCATCAGGGACACTCTGGGTGGCTCAGGGCCGCATCTCTTTGGCAGCACAGATCCTGCCTAAAATTGAGGGCATGGACTGAACTGTCAAACCAGAGAGGGTCAGTGATTGGGCGATGCTCTGCCCCCTCCACTCAGTCAATGCGGGTCCACAGATCCACAGCAGCCCCTTTTTGTTCTTTTTTATTTTAATAAACGTTTCGAACTTTCCTTCTCAATGACTCACCTTGAATACTGGGTCCATCTGACCCATTTCATGACAGTTTAGTAGAAGCAAAATGTTGGCAGAGAACGCTTGCAGGCTACAAACAAATGCTAACAACCCTACAGCCTGAATGTATAAATCTCAGGCATTCCATGCAAAATGACTGATTCCTACTTTTCATAAAGCAAAACCAGTAGAACATAGTAGCAATAATGTTTTACGCCCATCATACTGCTTCATTGATTTTTTTTTTATGTCATTGGCAGAGCGGCTGTTTTTACATGTGTAGAGCTAGTAGGCATGTCCAAAGTTGGTCCTCCAGGGCTGCTGTCCTGCAGGTTTAAGATTTTTTCCTGCTTCAGGATAGCTGATTCTTATAATTGCAGTTCAGCAAAAACTTGTTAATCAGCAATAAATGAATTTACCTGTGCGAGAGCAGAGAAACCTCCAAAGACATGGAGGCTGACTGTTCGTTTACTTTTGCCACAGCTCTGCGGCACTAGCTCCACCAGCTGTAACATACAGGAAATAGGACCAAACATACTACTCAGACAGGTCAGTGGAATTCAACAGACTTTATTAATGGGAGTGTGGGCTAGTGTGGCACTGGGAGTGCGCAGACAGCTCTCAGACTGGAAATACCCTGTGGCAGAGATGACAGGTTAGTGATCAGCAAGAGGAAAAAGTAGTGAGGGGGTAAGGCTGGATCATTAACCTGTTACTCTGTCTCAGAGTGGGCGGTAGGCTCTGTGATGGTTACGGGCCGTTGAGCGGCGGATGGTTAGCAGGGGACTGAGACTGATAAGCTCCAAACACAGTCAGGTTACAGATTCCAGGGATTGGGTCCAAGCGATGGTACAGAGGGACATCCAGAAGAAAGGTCCAGGTCCGATCCAGGGTCCGATAACTGGCAGGTTGAGAGAGGTAAAGGGGTAAGGCAAACTATAACTCACAGACAGGCAATCCAAGGCAGAACTGATGCAGGGGTCCAGAGGCAGATCAGGTTTGGTTTCCAGGCAGGCAGACAGAATCAGATAAGGGATCAGGCAGGCTGAGTGAAAAAAATACTGAAACAGGTCAGGTAACAGGTTGGCAGGCAAAAAGGTTAAGAACGCTGGAAGGTACTCAGTGGCTA
>NW_015151047.1:409381-410909 GCF_000732505.1 Cyprinodon variegatus
GGGAGTGTGGGCTAGTGTGGCGCTGGGAGTGCGCAGACAGCTCTCAGACTGGAAATACCCTGTGGCAGAGATGACAGGTTAGTGATCAGCAAGAGGAAAAAGTAGTGAGGGGGTAAGGCTGGATCATTAACCTGTTACTCTGTCTCAGAGTGGGCGGTAGGCTCTGTGATGGGTCCAGGGCAGGAGTCGGTTTGAGGACGTGGCTTGTGGAAGTGGTGGCCGTTGAGCGGCAGATGGTTAGCAGAGGACTGAGACTGATGGGCTCCAGACACAGTCAGGTTATGGATTCCAGGGATTGGGTCCAAGCAATGGTACAGAGGGGCATCCAGAAGAAAGGTCCAGGTCCGATCCAGGGTCCGATAACTGGCAGGATCAGAGAGGTAAAGGGGTAAGGCAGACTTTGTAACTCACAGACAGGCAATCCAAGGCAGAACTGATGCAGGGGTCCAGAGACAGATCAGGTTTGGCTTCCAGGCAGGCAGACAGAGTGAGATAAGGGATCAGGCAGGCTGAGTGAAAAAAGACAGAAACAGGTCAGGTAACAGGTTGGCAGACAGAAAATGTTAAGAACGCTGGAAGGTACTCAGTGGCTAGTCTGAGACGATCTGGATCTGGGAACAGATCCAAAAGAGGTATATATGGAGTTAAACTCAGTGTTAATAGCAGGAAGGGTGGAGTGAGCAGGTGTGCTGAGTTGGAGATTAAGCCAGCACGGTCTGCCTTTAATGCAACCATTATAAGAACATTTATTTTGTTTTAATACAACTATGAACTTTGAACTAGTTATGGTATAAGAAACTATAATACAAACAAACAAATAGATTTGTTTGAGCCCTTTAAAGACTGCTGCTCCCAGTCCTGTCTGCAGTGTATGTATAAAAATAAGTTTCTGAATTTGATTAGCACCACTGAAAGAGTAAGAGGGCATCTTTTTCTCCTTTGCTTGACCTTAACAATCAAGTTTGTACTTCTGATTTGAGTTCATATGTTTCGAGTATCTTTTTTACTTTCCAACAGTCTAGGGTAGTATGGATTCTGCACTATACAACATGCTCATTAAAAGTGCCTAATGTTTTAAATCCTTCTTTTGAAGTATTGTTTTACCTTTATTAATAGTTAGTGCAGGTAAATAATGTTTTTATGGTCAATCATTTAAGATCCAAACCACAAAATTAATTAAGTCTATTGGTTTCTTATCGTGGTCATGTCTAGAGTATATGTTGCCCATATTAAACACAATATAATTTTCCAGACCCTTCATCCTATTGATAAACTCTAGGTGGTGGCCATTTTTGACTTAAATATTGACAGACTTTTTATCTTGTGGTCATTATGACACTTTTATTATGTGCACAGAACATTTTATCAAGACTTGATGTTACACTCAGGTTTTGTGATGATGTACATATCAGGGACAAATGGTCAACTCAACAGTTGCTTTTTAAGAGTCCATGCAGTAAACTGCTAGCCTGGGTGCCAGTCAGAACTTAGCCCCGCCCACAAGGTTTGAGTTCGGGGAAGTTCGGTC
>NW_015151047.1:412913-414395 GCF_000732505.1 Cyprinodon variegatus
TATATATATATATATATATATATATATATATATATATATATATATATTTATTTATATATATATATATAAATGTAAGATTAGTTACAGAGCAAACAGAGAGCCAACACAAGTAGACTCAGTGCCTTCATCATCTTCAAACTGCAATGCTCAACACAGAAGATCAGTGAGTAGGAATTTCACTAAAAGGAAGGCTCAAATACCTCAGCCCTCTCTTTAAGTATTATGTCATGCAAAGTATCACATGACATCCCCCATACAAAGGAGAGTATAAAAATTTAGATAAACAAATGCCTGTATAAAAACTTTTTTCCAGTAAATCAGTCTTCTTATGGTCTTTATGTTTTTTATGAGACTTTTTTACTTTAAAAAAAATTTTGTTGCTTAAATTTCATTATTTTACAACTTAAATGAACATTTTTTTTTTCTTTTCAAGGGCTCTTTGAATACCTTCAAACAAACAACATGCATATTGTTTTAAAAACTTTCACTTTTCCAAAATTGACATTCACTTACAATTAAGTCAAACAATTTGAAATACAACATACTTTTAATGCTTTTTTGTGCTTTTTTTCAATAAGATTAACCAAATCTGTATTATAAATATAACACAAATATTGAAAATCTTGCCTTTTATTGCCATCTGCAGTATTGTATTTTTTGTTGAAACAACTAGATTCTATAAAACCAAAAAAAGTAAGAAATTCATAGCAATTTTCTAAAACATAACTAAAGGAAGACAGTGGTTGTAAACAAATAGTCTTTTAAAAACGTATATTGCTACCTGTGTTTCAACATTATTTATTGACATGGGTATCTGTTAGTACGCTGGAACTCCTTACTAAACTGCTTAATTCCCAATTTCTGAGCTCCAAATGTAACAAATTAAAAAGTCATACAGTCTTATGAAAAACAGAAATCTAAAGTGTGATTTAACCGCTGAACTTTTAATTCCATTCCATCTTTATTTGACAGAGACAATGGAAACAAACATAGTGATAACACAAAGAGAGTTAATGAAATGCACCACATGAAGTTTGATAAAGTTGGTAAAGCCTATTTTCCACTTTTTTTCTGGTTGAGGTTTTTATATAAAGTAGAATTTACATACACCACTTCAAATAAAAACATAAAAACATGAACAAAATGTAGAACATAATTTCATATAGAACTCTTACCTACGGTACTTAAAATAATTGAAAGTGAGTACAGTTCTGCATTTTCTTCAACCAGTCTGGTAGTGAACATTTTAAAATCAGCTACAGTCATGATGTTCGATGGTAATAACTCCAGCACTAAGCAACCTAAAGCCTAAAGCTGGTCCTGCAGTATCACATTTTACAGTCATGCTTTGAGCAGCTTCTAAATTGCTTTAGTGTTTAATGATTAATGCATTTGTCAATCAACTAAAGGAAAAAATATTACTAAAACTACCGTATCAAAACTCACCAGTTTATATTTTGCAAGGATGGCACAGTGGAGATA
>NW_015151047.1:414692-417216 GCF_000732505.1 Cyprinodon variegatus
GTTAGAACTGTAAAGTTACAGTCATTTTTACTTTTTTTTTTCAAGGCTGCACTTTTAAAAAGATGAAATTGTTCAGTGAGCTGTTCCCTCTTGTCTGGAGTGATTTTCATATTTTTTCTTATAAACAGATTGAATATTCTACTCCGATATCATAAGCATTAACTGGATATTGTTCAGAATTTCCTATTTAGTTCAGCACTTCTTTTACAAATCCCTTAGGTTTCTGTCATTGTGTGTCCTCAGGGAACATCACACACTAGGATATCAGGTCAAAGCAATCCAACCTCTTGGATTTACCCTAATTTGCAATCTTAGTGGTCCAGACAACATACCGTATAACACACCACAAAAACCACAAAAACTTTTTAGAGTCACCCCAATAATTAGGGTCTATCGAAAGGGTAAAACAATGACTTTACTGGGTAAACCTGGTTTTGGTTTCTTACTGCTCTCAATCGTTACAGCTCCCTTAATTAAACAGCAATTTGCTGTTTTAGTTGAATAGCATGGTCTAAATCCATACTGGTGTGGGTTGAGGAGCTTCTCGGCTTCTAGGTTGTCCATCAGCTGTGTCGCAACAACTTTTTAAATTATTTTAGATAAAATTGATAAAATAGATGGTAAAGCTTTCTTTTACTGTATATTAATATCCATGTTATAATATGGTAATAACATATCAAGCTACACAACATTACTAGGTAGCAACAAGAACTGTACTTGGTAATTACCCCAAAATTAAGGCATATCATTTCAAAGTAATTACTTGCATGTAATTATTGCAATTTCATATAACTACGTAATAATATTTTTGGTGGGTAATTACCATCAGGTTAATGCAGAACCGTTCCTATTATTGCCCACCGCCTACCAACAGAACAAAAAGTAAACTATAACTTATGATCAGGAAAGTGCTGTGGTTCAAATTTTGGGCAGATAGAAAAAAAAAACAGACTTTTTAATTTTAAACTGTTATTACCAGGTAACTCATTATCATTTCACTGATAGCAATAAATTAATGGGTTAATTATCTTGTAAAATGCAATTAATTACTTGCCATATAACAGAAAATCAAACCTAGAAATAAAAAAAATTAATAAATTAATAAATTAATGCATTTTACCAGATGAAATTCAGTAAACTGCTGGGAAACTACAATGAAATTGTACTGTAAAATTAATAAAGAGTTTCTTCCTTTGATATTAAAGAAAGAAACTTTTCTTTCCACTTTTAGCCACAGTGGCAATATTGGTTTCACTACTGCCATTGATATCAGGTTCTGTAATCATTTTGTGTTTATTTGATGTATTAGTCAAATTGTTTGAATGCTTCCAAAGTGACTGAAAGTTACCTTTAGCACTGTCAATTAAATGAGTGTAATATGTGGCTTTTTGTTTTATCAGCTCAGATAAAACATTGTTTCAAAACTTTTTAAAATCAGAAAATCAGAATTAACTTTACATTTTAGTGATGCTCTTAAAGCTAAATCTGGATTTTTCATGAGTTTTTGCAAATAATTGTTTAGCCAGGGCACGGTGTTTTCTATTTGTTTAAATTTTTTCACTTTGTATATTTTTCTATTCGAATTGTAATGGCTGTGGTCAAGTCATTACATTACACCTCTACTTTATCTAATATAAAAATTTGTTCCCAGTTTTTTTATTTTTGAGTTCCCTTTCAAATTGTGCAGTTTTACTTTGTTTTTATGATTTATTTTTGTACAGCGTTTCTCATTCTTCGTATCACTGTGCGTAACGGACACAATAATAAACAGCAGAATCGTCTGTCTTCAAGCTGTTCAGCTGCAGATCCACCTGGTATTTGCTGTTGTCTCTGGAGATGGTGAACCGATTTTGTACTGACTCCACTAAACCACTCGTGCTACCATCAGGATGGATCCATCCAAGCCATTCTGGTCTTTTGCCTGCTGCATGTTTGATCCAGTTGATATAAGGATTGCTACTGAACCCTGTGAATGTGCAGGTGAGTTTATGAGATTCTCCAAGTCTTTTAACCACTGGTTCTGACTGGGTTAAAGTTTGACCATCAACACCTGTAAAAATGGGAACTGCTAGTTAATATAACCACATAAACATCTTCTTTGTTATGTAGACTTCACTACATGTTCTTACCATGGATAATGAAAAACACAAACAGAAAAGCAACCAAGTTAATTGGTCCCATAATTGTTAAAGTCTGTGGTTGCAGCTTCTTGTCAGAATGAATCCTTGAACTTTGCTCAGCAACATATATTAAGTAATTGTATCTGATTTGCATTCGCTCCTCCTCCTCCTTATAAAGACAAAAACATGTTCTGATATGAATTTTGCCCCTTTGTTCTTTAAGAATATTGAAAACAAATAAACATTGATCAGGGAAAAAATGCAAAGAAAAAGAAGCATCTGATTTCTCTATATTGAATGCTTATGTTGCCTTGGTGTTAAAATACCATGACCTTTTGGGGTATGTTTCATACAGTATTTTCTTTAAGCACTGGCATTCTCTCTTGTGACAGCCCTGCTGTGCT
>NW_015151047.1:417513-419393 GCF_000732505.1 Cyprinodon variegatus
GCTTAAAATACTGCTTGTTTCCGTGTCCCCCCAGTTTTTCGTATTATTTTAACAGAGTGTTACGACCAGGCTTGACTGGTCACAACACTCTGTTAAAATAATCGTACAAATACTCTATATGTTTACCTCGTTAAAGAGTATTTAATGAGGTAAACATATTCTGAAATTCTGAAGCTTAAATACATGTTTAGTTCATTAAATGTTATTAAAACTTATATTATTGGATTTTTTTTTTAGCTTATTTTCTACTTAGGGGGTCTGGGGATATGATGTGTATTGCTTTTCATTGGCAACCAGACCGAAATTATAGAGACACCTGAATTTAGATTTAAATTAACACATATCTGGACAGAGTCCAGAGTTTTACTGAATATATGATGTGTTTCCATAAAACTATATTCTGACTGTCAGGTGTGAATACAGTTTTATGGCAACAGAACCCTAAAAAATGAAGGCGATGAGAGATTCCTTTTACCTTAGAAAAACAAGCTGTTTTTAAAAAAGACGGTTTTGCTCAACGTTTCTCTTTCATGGCATCCAGTAAATCAATAGAGATCACTGACTACACCCGTCTTTCAAACAGCAGGTAAATGCTAATCAGTTGGAAGGGAGGGCTTTCTTAGTTTCTACTTAAAAGGCTTTGCCCTAGAGTACAGTTAATGTGGGCTTATTCTTTTCATACTAAGAAATAATAGTATTTATTGTCTTTGTTTGAAAATAACAGTAAAAATATAAGTTCCGGTTTTATTTTTCATCCAATCCCATCATCACAGCGCCCCTGGATGTGCAGCACCCATAGCATTTGTCTATACAGCCTAGGTCATGGGCCGGCTCTGCACTCAGTCATAAACATATTCACATGCTGACATATAACAGGATATTTTTTATTTAGATTTTTGTTGTGCTTAAATGGCAAATTATTCCCTTTGCACCTAAGATGCACCTAAATATATTTAAAGTTTAGAAAATCCGGAACAGACTTGATGTAGAGAACAGCCTGGTATCTGATGTTTTTCACACTGAGCAATCACAGCTCATCAAAGCAACTGAGGTGTCTTGATGGAAACAAAGTGAACTGATAAAGTCAGTGTGACTATAATTTTTGTTCTGTATTTTGTTCCCAATTCAATAAATAATAAGGGAGTTACTCAGAGGAACTCCAGTTTTCTAAAAACAGGTTTTTAATATGATTTAATTTTATATTTATTTAGATTCCGTACTAACTTCCAGGCAACATACTTATGTTGTCTTTTTTTTTGTTTGAGAGAGAAAGTAAAAAATTCAAAAAATTAAATGCTCAAATTAAAAGATCAAGTAAAATAGTCTTTATTTCAGTTGTTGTACATTCGACTTTTGGACAGTCATCAATACATTTGAGTTATGGGGTACTCATGACAAGACAAAATGCCCAAAGCGGCACACAAGTCAAAAAAGGTTGGAAAACACAGCCTTAGATAGAAAGCTTTTAATCAACATGTCAGGAGGATTTGATTTATAATAGTTAGAAACACACTCGTGTTCGACATACACTTTAATAGTTTGTAAAAAGTTTGTGTGAAAGGAAGAAAGTGCTGGATGAGGTTAACCAAAACCTTCCCTGTTTATGTAAAACTTAGCTGCTTTTTGGTTTCAGTCAGATTTACATCTCCAACCTTAACTTCCTGTAGAAACGTGGTTTAAACTGATGAAACTAAAGAAATTAGATGTAACTTTTTAACTGCAATATCTCTTCATCATCTATTTCATGTTAGAAAAGTATCATGTTTCTTAAAAAAATACTTTGAATGGGGATGAGGGTTAACTTTTAACTTTATTTTATTTTATTTTTTTTTTATCCTTAAAAAATAAAGAAAAAAATCGATACTGGCTGCAGGACATTC
>NW_015151047.1:425550-448463 GCF_000732505.1 Cyprinodon variegatus
TAACACAGGAAACATATTTAATAAAACAAAGTAGCTGAATAAAATACTAAAGAATAATCTGATGTTGTACTATGAAAAGACTAAAGTAGCTTGGAGGATTATTTTAAAACTATTTTACACTCTATTTCAATAAACACATATCAGAAAAAACATCTGTAAAATTAAAATCATCCGATTTGTCATCAATGAGTATTAAACTATATCCACACAGATTTAAATTTTTAAAATATGTTTACATTGCTAAATATGATTTGTTTCTTTTGTAAATATTTATCGACATGGCACATATTACTTTGTGTGCCAATCTAAAGCCAAGGCAAAAGAAATAGACAAATATTTGGATTATTATTATTTTTTTTTTTATCATCTTATTAAATGAAATAAGACTTAAATATTCTTAATTTTGACTGAGTAATTTCTAAATTCAAAGTTGGAATCATATAATTTTTTTTCTTTTATGGTTTTTACAGAGACAAATTTCCTTTTGCATTTATCATCTGAACTTAAAATATATGCCTGTACAGAGGTAAAATAAAATGTTTGTTTATTATAAATATTTTTTTTTCTTTCATTTTCGTCCAACTTTAAATCTGTCTTTTTTTCTTTCTTTTCCAGGTATTTTGTCCTCAGAAGAGCAGACCTCTGATGGTGAGGACGGTGCTGAAGGCCAGAGCTTTGGTGAAAACCACCCGGACTCCGTTCATCAGCAGCAGGTAGAAGTTCAGCTTGGCTTTTTCTGGAGGGCAAATAAACAGAGCTCAGACTAAACATTAAGACCTGAATACAAGGATCAGTGATGAAAACAATCTGAGATAGAAAGTGTTCAGTTTTACCTGGATAAATGCTTCTACATGCATCATCTGTTAGGACACAGAAAGAACATCAGTCACATAATAATTACTCAAACTCTGATGGACTTTTTGCTGATATGTCTGTGGAAATTTGTGATAAAAAATATATTTAATTAATGTTCAACAAAATGATTTCATCATAGAAACATGTTTCAGTAATTGACAGTTTTAGCTCTATGAATTAAATGTTTAATCAGAATTAAAGACTGAACTTTGTTACCAGCTTCGTTGTTGCTGAACTTTCCATTCATGTCACAGGAGTGGATGGTTTCATTGCTGTAGGCAACAAACACGTAGGTGTTGTTTGACAGAACAGCATTATCTGTGCTGACATTGACCTGACCACCTTTCACATTCAGATTTACGTCGTCCCCCTTTGGACAGAAATCTGTGACCAGACAGACATCTGGACCAAGTTCATCTGCTGTCTTCGGGGGGTAGCGAGAATCCTTCAGGGGACTCAAAATAGACAGAGTCGGAGGGACATCAGGGCCGCCTGTGACGGCAAGAAGACAACAAGATTTAATTTGGAAAAAGAGATTTTCAGTTGAACATGAAATTAGTTATCAAATAAACATTGTTTAATTTATGTCCCTAAGACTTTTCCAGAATTGTATTACCTATTTACTAAATAATCAAATATAATCAGATATGAAAATCTATTACTTCTAAACTTAAAATAATTTTTTCTTTGCAAAAGTGAATAGAAATTATGACTACTCTTAGAATGTTTGGTTTACACAGTTTCATCTTTCCATTTTATGCCAGGGGTTTGATTTAAGGTTGCTTTCCAAGGGTAAAATCTGGAAAGCAAATTCATAAACTGGAACATATATACAGAATGCAGAAGTTTCGAGGCCGAACCATTTTACTGTGGTTGAAAATATTTAATCCGATATCTTTTTTCTTTCTCTCCCAAAAAAAAGTCACCCTCAGCTTTATGATATGAGAGCTAATGGCAACAACTTTTCCCTTAATAGTAAATTAAAAGTCTGATTTGGTGATGCAGACATGCAAAATCAAAATATAACCGTTAACTTAGAATTCATTTATTCTGAAAAAAGATAATTTCATAATTGTTTAGTGATAATAAAAATTTTAAACTAAAACCAATATAATCCAACATTACGCAAATTAATTTCATTATTATATAACCCTGTCTCTGCTGGACTTTTGTATAAATCTATATACCTCTGAGTTCAATATTTATGTCCTTTATAAGTTTTGAATGATGCAAATATTTTCATAAACTGAAAAATACTTTCTAACAGCCAAGGGTTAAATATAAACAGGCTTTAAATAAAATAATAAATTTACGTAGTTTTTTAAATTTGTACCTGATTTAAGGAAATATGTCATATTTTTTTTTTTTTTTTTCCCTTTAGGTGAAACTTCTAAGCTAAAAAGTTATAAACTAAAGTGTCACTTAAGCTGTTCTATTAGATTTATACTATACATTTAAGGGGAACGGCACCTCTTTGATAATTACTTAGCCTACATTATAAAGACATCTTAGTTTTTTAAAATAAAATACAAAATATAAAACACCCCTTATATCATCAGTGATTCAAAGCGACATGAGTCCAATTAGTAATTCACTATTAATACTTTTTCTTTTCCACATACATCCAATTTCAGAATGTTGATTAACTCAGTTTCAATTACTCTCTCTACTTTTACCCTTTATAAAACTTTTTTTGTTAAATAATAATTGTTTTGTTTGATCAGTCAAAACACAACAAAGGATATTTTATAAACAACACTAAGCAAAAACAGAAAATATTTTACAGTAAGAAAATGTATACGTTATAAACAAGTAGTTCTCTTGGTTAAACTTTAATACAGATTTTTTTTCATCTATGTTTCACAAATCTACATTTAGTACAGATTTCAGCTGTCAACAGGTTCTCCTTATTAACTGCAACTTTTTATTTGGTCCAAACTGCAGAATAAATACAACGAGAGAGTAAAACTAAAATAAACTGAAATTCAGAATTTTCTATGATGCCGCATTTTAGGAGTTTTTTTATACTTTAACAGCTGCTTTTAGGTTTATGAATAAAACTATAAATCCAAATTTCCCATCAAATATTTTAAATCACAAGTAGGATAAGCAGCATTTTAATAATAATTCAAAATGTCTTACCTGGAACAACAGTAACTTTAGTTCCATCTCCCCAGTAGTCAAAAACATAATCACAGTGTTACATCTCTACTGACTTCTTTAACAAAAACCTGAAAGCACCAAAGCAGCAGCAAGAAAAATTGATTCATTTGTGTAATTCACAATACTAGAAAACATTTTAAAAATCTTAATGAGTCTGATATACTTGGTACATTGTTTTACTATAAACTTTTTGTTGATTCTAAATCACACTCTTTAATGAAGGTGCACTCAGTGTTATCTTCTCAAAATAAATAATTTAATCCTCTTATTGTGTGACTTCTCAAATCAGTGTAAATGCATATAACACTTACCTGATGTTTTTTGAATAAACATGGTTTTGTATCAGTTTTTCTCTGCATACGGAACGATTTTTTTTTTCAGGTTTCTATTGTGAGGTTTTTGTATTGGTGTATATCTGTGTGCCACCCCCGTAATAGTATATCACAGTAAAAAACCCTAGTACTAAAACCTACTCCACCCTCAGACGGGATGATTAAAGCAAAAGTAAAAGAAAAACAACAGTTAATGAAGTTGCATTCTTTATTCAGACATGATCATCAATTTATTAGTAATATTTTTTAATTTTTTACTCTGTTTGAACATTCTTGTTTTACCGAAAAGGCATTTTTTTAACAATTAAATCAAGTTTGGTTTTTAAAGTAATTTATTCAAAAGAAATCATTCAATGAACTCTAATGAACCTATAAATATCCAATGTGTCAATAATCTTTTATATCTAACCTTTATTAAATCTGTTCTCAACTTATCATTCTTCATGCTGTTTCATATTCCCCTGCTTACTGTTTCTTAAATTACTTCAAAGTAAATGGCCACAGAATTCCAAAAGTGTACATGTAAAATATGCTAATAAATATGTTGTAAGATACAAAACACAAAAAGGAACACAAAGACTAGTTTCTCATTTTTCAGCATATAAAGAAGTGCAGAATACTGTAATTATAACAGCAGAGGTAGGTAGAGACAACCATAAGATTTGAGCTGCAGCATAAAAGGACATATCTTGAATAATCGCCAAAGAAATAAATGCTGAAAATAGCAATAGGAACCTCTGGAGATGGCAACCTAGATTTGTACAGGAATGTCTACTGGAAAATTAGTTACATTTAGTTTGCAACAAGCAATATTTTGGAGTTGAATATTTTGAATATTTCGCTGTTGAAAGCATGATGTTGTTTTATTTCCCATAAAATCCAGTAAAAGACGGTCTAAAAGACATTGTTCTCTTCTAACCTTAATCATATTTGTCAACTCTCTGAAAAATGTCTTGCTATTCATAAACAAGGATACATATATATATATCTATATATATAGATCTATATATATAGATATATATATGTTATCAAACTCAAGGCAAATTGGCTGAGTAGGGCCATTAAGAACCAAAGCAGGCAGTAGAGGCATTTGTTGTTTTTATGGCTAAAAGAACTTAATTGGAGTAAAGATCTAACACTGCAGCAATAATTAGACTTTACAATACTTTCCTCACTATATATATATAGATATATATATCTATATATATCTATATATATATACATATTCCTCAGTACTGGTTTCTGTTCATTACCTACTTCTCATGTGTGTTTCTCATTGTCATCTCCATGTATTTTGGTTTCATGTTTGTTTGGCTTGGTGCTTCTGTAACCATTTGTTCCTAAATTAAATCTGCAAGAACAGCTTTTCCTCCTACTCCTCTGCATATGGGTCTTCATCAATATCCACCAAGCTTGAGAGTGACAAATTAGTAGTGTCTCAGGCTACACTTTGAATTAATCAAAGATTAAGTTTAATTGACCTTTGTTGATCTCTTATTGGAGAAATGTATCTCTGCATTTAACCCATCCCTTTGGGGAGCAGTGGGCTGCCATTGTGTGACGCCCGGGGAGCAGTGTGGGGTTATGAGTCTTGCTCAGGGACCCAGAATGAAGGCTGAGTGGATCGACCCTGGTACTTGCAACCTTCTCAGAGAGCAAGCGCACTGCTCTAACCACCAACAATCCCCCATACAAATACAATAATAATACAAAAAAACTCATCCGACTGCAGTGTTTAAGATGTATTAAAATAAAAAATAAAAGGTCAAAATTTCCCTGGATCCAACTGACAAGTTTGGTTGACAGAAGTTTTTGTACAGTGTCTCTGCTTTTTGTTGCAACTGTGTGCTCGAGCGCAGTAATAAACAGCAGAATCGTCGGCTTTCAGGCTGTTCAGCTGCAAATACACCTGTTTTCTGCTGTTGTCTCTGGAGATGGTGAACCGATTTTTTACTGACTCAGCAAGGCCACTGCTGCCACCACTATCACTGACCCAGCTAAGCCATTGCGGTCTTTCCCAAGCCGCTTGCCTGATCCAGTGAATGTAAGGAGTGCTACTGAACCCAGAAAAAGTACAGATCAGTCTATGGGATTCTCCAGACCTTTTAACCACTGGTTCAGACTGAGTTAAAGTTTGACCATCAGTACCTGTAAAAATGGAAAGAGCTTGTTAATGTAACTACATATGCATCCTTTTAGTTCCTCTCCTAAAGCTTCATGTTCTTACCAGTTGGAATATAAGACACAATGAGATAAATAACCAAATTAATTGGTTTAATCATTGTGAAGTCCTTAAGCTGAATCTTGTTTGCAGCTTGCTTGTCAGGGTGATCCCTTGATTTTGCTTTGCAGCACATATAAGGAATCATACTAATGTGTTTTGCATTGGCTCCTCCTAAAGAAGACAAGAATTTTTGAATTCTGAAATATGAATTTTACTTCTCTGGGCTTTGAAATAGAAACCTTGTGAGAAAATTTGAAAGAGTTTCCAAGTAAAGATTTTGTAATAAAAACACATTGGTTCAAAAATATAGGTTAAGACTTATATATTTTAAATTTAAAGTCTCCACTAAGCTGTCCCCTGCCTTAAAAGTACTGTTTAAGGTCTTGCATAATTTTGACTGTTGAAACAGATTAAATGTGTTTTTGGCAGCTGCAAGAAACAGGAAGTCACAGAAGCATGTTTTCTCCTCTTGGTGAAAATTAATGTGTCCGTCTGTACTATTTTCTGTGCCTCATAAATGTTTTGAATGATTCCCATGTAGCAACCGGGCTGCTCTGTGCTCATAAGAAAAAGGTACTTGGCGCCGAACAGTGGTGAATATTAAAAGTGCAGTTTAATATAATACAGTTATGTGATATGTTTCGTCTGAAATTAATAAAAAGTTATTTTAATGGTTATTGAGTATGAGGTGGATAATGTTTGGTTCATTAAAAAGTTTTTATCTGTCCATGAGAAAATGGGTTTTGCTGACATTTAAGCTCAGATTCTAATATATCAGCAGTGTGGAGACTATAAATATGATCCAGAGCTGCTGTTGAAGCTCTTTGAAAAAGTTACTAGCACCCAGAATAGCAATGAAAAGTGATGGAGAGTTAGGATCACTGCCTTATTTAAATAATAAATATAATGCCTAATTCTCATCCCAGTAATATGGACGAATTATAAATTACATCCCGAAGGTTGCCTCAGTTTTATTGTATTCCAGCTCCTAAACTTAAAAATAGATTTATTGAAGGAATCAATATAATAGACGAAAAATGCAAAAACATATTTTAAAGAAAAATGTCAACAAATATCTTATATCTTACATTTGCTATTCCACTTAAATATAGAGATTCATTTCAAAACTCTAAATTACATTAATCCTTTCAACCAATTCATGCTCAAAATCTAAACACACTGTAGTCTGTGTAAGGAAAAAGTGGAATTAACTTTTATTTTATTGTAGTAAAACCCAAAGATTTTTTATCCTCAGTTCAAAACTGGTTAATCTCTAAATCCTTAAACATATATTTTCTCTCCCCCTCAACTGTGAAATGTAATATTATTGCACAAGACAGACAAATAGAATTTATAATTATTTAATAAATATTGAGGTCAAATTTACAATCTTAACATTTAAAAATTAAATAAATATACTTACTTTTTACTTAAAGAAAATGTCTACCACCAATTCTAAAATACAATACTTTTCTGTCTGAATGTTATTCTTAATTACCCCTTACATCTTAGAATCTTTATCTTTTTCAGTGTTGTGATTATTATTTGTCAATGTTTATAACTTTATTTGATTACTTAATTTACTATTGCATAGCTTGTCTTTTCTTTTTTTCTTTTTTTTTGCTTTTGCACATTTTGCTTAACTAAGTACTTTTTTGTTTTAGAATATAAGAGATTTTGCAGATATGGTATGTTCTTTTATACACACATTGCTTAGAATTACGTTTAATTTTCTACCTCTTTTATATCATTATATTTGTTTTTATTTGTTCATGCTCCCAGTGGTTGTCACCTTTATTCCACTCTGTATTCTCATGAGTGTAGAGTTCACTTTACAATAAAAAAAGAAGAAATAAAAATAAAAATAATCAATCGTAAGATGTTCCGTATTCATTCTTTTCCTGCTTTTTGTGTCAACTGTTACAGTTGCTAAGTGATATAGTGTACTGGTAGGACGTAGCCTTTGAAATCAAACATACCCATAGTGTATGTTTTAATCCTTGTTTTAACTTTTTGATTGTAAAAAAAAAAAAATAAATAAAGAACCTTGGAGGATTATTATCACTCTTGAGTTTTTTTTGGGGGGGGGAATACAACTGGATATTACTTTTCTGCTGAGCAAATTAGATCTACGGAAAAAATGAATACATTTTTGCCATTTTTTTTTTTCTGATCGCCCAAACAGAAAAACAAGGTAGGATCTGATATTATAAATATAATATATTATTATAGTATTACATATTATAATTATGAATTCTGAGTCGATGACAAATTATTAGTAATTGGTTTTGTAGAGTATGGTTAGCTTACATTTGAGTTGATTGGTAATTTTCCTTAGGATTGCTTGATTCTAAAGCGGTATAATATGCTGGGTTTCACTTTGATATGAGTGTGATATTTGAGGGCGAAAAAAATGTGACGTAAAAGCGTAATAATATCAGGCGATGGAAGTTAAGTAGTTAACAGGCTTCTGCAGTCCTACAATTATTTGATGCAGATATGCTTGAAAAAGCAGAGCAGAGACACATCGAAAATATATAGGAAAGTTGGTCCTGTGCCCCTGGGTTGGGAACCATTGGTTTAGACAGTGGCAGTGTCTGAATGTCTGCCCTAATCACTATATAGGGCACTATAAAGTGGTTACGCAATTTTATAAGAATGTCCAAATGTCTAGTGGATGAAACAGTAGGGGACCCGTAATGTCTTACAATGCACCTTGAAAAGTAGTGATCATCTATGGTTACTAGACGAACAGATAAATGCTGGAAAGCTTTGTGAGAGCTCTCCTTGTAAAGCATCATGGGATTTGTTGTGGCGGCAATAAATAACAAAGATGGCCCAGGCACCATGCAGGGAGGCAAAGTTATGTAACCAACGGAGAGCAAAAAGAAGGGATCATCTATCCAAATGGTCTGTTAACTGAGTTCACCATAAAGTACACTATATAGTCCACGCTCTATATAGTGATTGAAGGATTTAGGGGTTCGGGTAGATGTATCGACTGAATTTCATAATTATATCTCATTCTCAATCTCAGATTCTTAATTATTTTCAGATAAAATAATCATAATCTTTGGGATTTTCATATTTTAATTAAAATCTAACACTGGATATTTTGTTTGCTTATTAATTGGAGAACCAGAGGTATCCTTGGTCCTTTTGTACAAACGAATATATGTTTACCATAAAAATGTATGCTTTATGGTTTCTGTGCTTTACACAGCTTTTACCATCCTAGCATCTAAGTGACTTTCTGTCACTTGAGAATATTCAAAATTCTATATATTTCTTATTTCAACCATTGCGTATATTAGCTACCACATATGAATCAAGATGCTATGACCAAAAAAAATTGATTGACAGATGATCGTTGATATTGGCCGGATTTAGCTGTTCAAGCTGACGTATAACTACCGGTAACTGGCCTGCATAAAATAACGAAGAAAAAAAAAAAAAAAACAGGATTTTTTTTTTTTAAATAGAAATTTTCTAATTTTTGGAACAATATTGTCTAAAAAAGGAGTTTATTTATATACATGTTTAAGCCAGAATTATTTGTCAGTTAACTATGACTTCACTATGACTTTAACTATATAACAATGTAGAAGACAAATATAGCTTCACTGAATATAAAGAAAGTCAGTTTCGAGCAAAATTATTGCCTTTTTGACATGTTCTATTCTCCTCATTTGGTGGCTTCTTCATGCACTGAGAAGTTTCTGTACAGTGTTTCTGCTTTTTGTGCTACTGTGTGTCGAGCACAATAATAAACTGCTGAATCCTCAGCTGTCAAACTGTTCATCTGCAGATAGACTTGATTCCTGTTGTTATCTCTGGAGATGGTAAAACGGTTTTTCACTGACTGAGAGTAATATATGCTGCCGCTGTTACCACTGATTGTTGCAAGGAATTCCAGTCCTTTTCCGGCTGCCTGTCTGTTCCAAGCATTCCAGTAATGCTGATCAAACCCAGAATACGTACAGGTCAACCTGTGTGAATCTCCAGGCCTTTTAACAACTGTTTCCGACTCAGTCAGTGTTTGACCATCAGTGCCTGAAATATAAGACAGTTTGTCAAAACATCCACATTAATATATTATTAAATTTTTTTACTAAAAATTTTTGTTCTTACCAGTTATGGTGAAAAACATAATGAAAAGTATATTTGGATAAATTGATCTCTTCATTGTGGAGGTCATTGGCATCTAGTCTGTTTGCAGCTTGATGTTAACTTTGTGCGGCAACAGTTACAGTTTAATAAAGATGCCGAATTCATATGTTTTGCATTGACCCCTCCCTCTCAAAAATGTTAAGTCAGAAAAATAAACCTACACCACCTTGTGTAAAAAAAGTGTCTTTTTTTAACCGCTGTAAAGCTACATGATGGTTATAACAAAAAATGAATGCGCGATTTTAAGAGTCACACTTTTACTTAATGTTTCCTTATATGTGTTTTCTAAATGCCCATAAACTTCTGTTGCATTTACTAAATAATAAATAAAGTCACACAGATTCAGTGTTTTTCTTTTCTGAAAATTAACTTTATATTAACTTTAATGTTTTTTTTAAATGACTTAATCCACAAAAACTTTAAGACTCTGGTGATAAGACTTCAATAAGACAGGATTTATCTCTTTTGTTTTTTGATCCAAATAAAATCTAATAACGCATTTATTATTTCCAGTTTGACAGACTTTCATATCATGATAAGAGCCCATGAAAAAAAATAAAAAAAAAAATCAGTATATCCAGATAACGACTGCAAGTAACCCATTCTGTTTGTGAAAACATACCCTGAATGCTGTGACATGTTTTTAAAAGTTTTATGAAAAGAATGATATAACTAAAGTCAACATAACACTTTGCAATGTAAATCTCCTTTTAAAGAATAATTCATAAAATTCTGAGAGGGTTGTCTTTCATGGTCTACAACATGGATATTTCTAAATTTCATGTCACTCTTATGTTGTCCTTTTTTTACTTTGATATAACTGACAGTTTCAAAATATGTTTGTTTGCTAGTTGTTGGTGGGAGTCTCTCCAAGGTAGCTGCTGAATTGTAGTAGCTTTTTCAATTTGTTACTGTGTCATGCATAAAAAAAAAAAAAAACAGGTAACAGTTCTGGTCTTGTTAAGTCAGAACTCATCTAATACTTTTTGTACAGGGTTTCTACTTTCCAAGTCACTGTGACTCTCTTACAGGGGAGTAAAACCAGTTCCAGAAAGGGCCGTGTGGCTGCAGGTTTTCTTTCCAAACAAGCAATAGCACACCAGACTCCATTCCTCTATTCATTAAGTCATCATGTTCAGATTGCACTCTGTTGATGAGATGACTGGAGTCTGGTGAGCTATTGCATGGTTGGAAAGAAAACCTGCAGCCACACGGCCCTTTCTGGAACCGGTTTAAGACCCCTGCTAGCACAATAATAAACAGCAGAATCCTGACTTGTCAAGCTGTTCAGCTGCAGATAGACTTCATTCCTGTTGTTGTTTCTGGAGATGGTAAACATTTTTTCACTAACTGAGAATAGAAGCTGCTACCACCACTGCTGAGGATACAAGCAATCCATTCCATTCCTTTCCCAGCTGCCTGTGTGATCCAAGCTGCAGGAGGAGTGCCACTAATCCCAGAATATGTGCAGGTCAGTCTGTGGGATTCTCCAGGTCTTTTAACCACTGGTTCACACTCAGTCAATGTTTGACCATCAGTACCTGCAGAGACAGTTTGTTAATGCAACCATAAAAAGGTGTTTTTTATTTCAATAAACATCTGTGTTCCTACCATTTCTGACAAAAGAAATAATAAGAACAACCAAATAAGACCATTGTAAAGATTAATGCTCTCAGTTGGTTTTGCAGGTATGCATCATATTTACAGTAGTCTCCTTCTCTAGTAAGAAGGAGAAGTTATCTGTTTTGCATTGATTTTCAGCTTAATAATTAAGTCTGAATCAAAATGAGTTTGTTTGCATTTTTATTTGCAAAAAAATGTACATTACTTTGTAAGTGTACTGCCTCGTGTATTCCAAAAAATGTTTTTTTTAGTAATTTTTGAAACATTTTTCAATGTTAGTGCAGGTCATTCATGTATACTGTAGGATCAGTCAAAACTGTGATACACCACAAAAAGAGCTGTTCTCAATGAGGTCTGTATTGGTGATGTCCACATTAAGATAGCATTGTGTTTTCCCTTTGCTTTTTTCTTTTATTTTTAGAATGGTTCATGTTATATTGTGTGTGCTTTTTTATGAGGCTTTTTGATCTTAAAATGGGTTTGTTTGCATTATCCTCAGTTATACCAGTATCTAGACCCTCTATAGCCTTAATCTTTCTTCCGCTTTGCTCCTAAACTTTGGAATTTACTCCCCCTTGAAATCGGTTGTATTGACACTTTACCTCTGTTTAAATCATAGCTAAAAACTCATCTGTTCAAGACTGCATATGTCTACTGACTGCCGCCACTGTTTTTAATATCGTGAATATGCATTGTGGATTGTAGTGTCCATGGGTGTCCTGAAAGTATTAGTATTATTAATAACAATTCAATAATAATAATAATAGTAATATTGTGAGCAATATTTGTAGCCTTTGTACCTTTGATCTGCCAATAATATTCCACTGTCTTTGGATGATGTAATCAAAATATGGGTTACTAATTTTAAACTTAGCTGAATGCAGTTAATGTAATGAAAGCTCAGTTTTTTGTTATTCTGGTATAAGTTAACACTGCCCCCTTAAGGACAAAATAAAACAAGTGCAGCTTTTAGTAACCATATTTTGATAACCATGGCTGTTTTGAAGCTGAAGATTAAGAGATATGGCAACTAATGTTTAGAGATTGATATTTCAGATTATAGATTGGCTCACCTTAGCTGATAGTATACACCTGCTGAGGGAAATAAATTAGTAATGAATGAATCACATGGATGTGGGTTGGTCATACTGCCTTAGATCTCAGTGATACAAACAGCATTCAGAGGCTGTGGCACCAGCCCCTATTGTTGGTCAGTTACTGAACTCAAGTAGGCTAACTTCTTAACACTTGAAGTAAATCACATGGTATTACAGTAAGCTTATAGAAAATAATCTGAAACTTTACAGTTTATACAAGATTGAACTGAAAGTGTATAACTTATTTCAAGCATTCAAGCAATTCCAGTTAAAGGAAACAACCATCTTTTTTACATTAAATGTTTCTTATTTTCCACACAATGTATGGAAATTAGTATATGAAATTTATTATAATTTATACATTGATTTAAAAGAATAAGTGTAATGATCAAGACAGAAGACCCAAATTTGCAGCCAGAACACAGAATTAGAACTTAAAACAGTTTATTCAGAACTCAGGACTTCAGGAACACATCCACCGAGGACCAGGGATTACTAAGAAGGGGAATGTAGGTTAGTGGCTTGAAGGAGTTCAAATAATGAAATACATGAAACCAACAAAACCAATAATCTTATAAGACTCCTCCCTTTAGCAGGTATCAGGAGCTTGAACAGAGCGGACTGCTCCTTTAAACAGTTGTTGGGTGCCTTGGAGCACAGAGGCAGGATCAATGTCCTACAGTAGAAGCCAGACTCAGGCTTAATGATTAAGTGGCTTTGCAGGAGGCAGAAGTCAAGGGGCAAAAACAGGGCCATTGTCCAGAAGGAAGAGAAATCCAATGAGGGCTAGGCAAGAGGGAAAATCCGTGAGGCAAAGACGTGGCCAAGAGCTTGGTCAGGTAACATGAAGTGCTGGATACTCACTGCTTGCTTGTTGCCTTGCAAATATCTGGCCCTGTCTGCCAGCCACAGGCTGACTTATAACTGCTTGAGCCCAGCTGAGAGACATGCTGCTGATTGCACTGCAGTGCAGCAGGCAGCAGCGGGAGTTGATTGCTCTCAGAGAGAGCAGAGGAGGCAAAGAGGCCAGAATCATAACAGTAGGTTAAACAGGTTACAATAATACTAAATAATCTTGTAAATATGCATGAAAGCAAGGATCTACTATCTCCAAGACAAAATATTACGACCACATGTCCTGAAAGATAGTGTACAGAAAGTGGATGCCTACGGTGTCCTAAAGTCTGGGTCCAATCCAGCCTCCTGTTGGGCATGGAGTCTTCATCAGATAATTGTGCCAAACAGATATTATCAATCTATGGAAACTATTTATCATCTTTTGTGTGGTCAACAGTAAGAACACTATCCAGGGTAGGATGTTCCTAAAGCTAGATGGGTAAACTGGCTGTTCTCAACTCAACCAGCGAAAGTGTACTTACAATATAAAAAATATATTTTAAGTATTTGCACACAAATAATTTAAGTAAAATTTAATGCTGCAATATCAAGTAAAACTCACTTGCCAGTATCAAGTGAATGTTACTTCCCATAAGGCATGACAATTGTTAAGATATCAAGTAACATTTACTTTATTACATCCAAGTTGTAGGTTAGATTTTCTTAAACAAATGAAGTAAAGTGTACTTGTTTTTCATAGGCACAAACACCCTTTTACTCAAAAATGTTATTAACTCTTATATCCCTGTAGTATATGCTGTTATGAAGTAATTAAGTAGATATAATTTTCTTGTGCTTGAAATATTGATTTACTTTGTTGCATTATGTGATATTACTCACATACTGCTGGATCCGATCTCCAGCTGTCTACGGGCGAGAGGCGTGGTACACCCTGGAAAGGTCACCAGTCTATCGCAGGGCAACACCAGAGACAAACAACCATTCACACACACATTCACACCTAAGGAGAATTTGAATGCATTTAGGAAAGCAACTTCAATTTTAGGGTGTTTACTTTTGGGACAGTTTAAATCCATCCAACTCCAGGAAAAGTTTTTGGAGGACTTTTGGGAGGCTATGCCTAGTTCTGGGCATATATCAGTCCCATTGGCAGCGAGCAGGCTTTTGCAGTACTGTTGCACCCTGCCAAAATGACTGTTGTTGGGACGGCCTCTTGCTCTGTGTCTGATCCTGTGATGTGTGGACTCGGAGCAGAATCAGTCCTCCTGTGAGCTACAGTGTGCATGCATACATGCATGCGTTTCAAAGCGCTAAATTTTAAAAGTAAAGTTTGTCTAGTATTTTAAGGTTTATGTACATACTGCTATTAAACCTTTAAATAGTATAAGGAAATCTAAGTAAAGGTTCCTATTTCCCCAAAAGTCATGTATTACAAAAAAAGGTTTAATTTTACTTTAGAAATCCTGTTTTTAGAGTAGAAATTATGACAGATACTCTAATAGATTTTACTGCACCAAAAATTCATTTTTTCAGTGCAGTAATGGCTGGAGGACAGACATTGCACCTTATTTAGCTTTTACAGAAAGCACATATTGAGAAGTTGATAAAAGCAATAGATTCATTAGCCAAGACTAAAATCTAATTAAATTTGAAAACGTAGATGATCCAGCTGTTTATTAGTCATTTTCTAACAGCTGTCCAAGCATAAAAGGAAACTCTGTATGTAGAAAAAAATGTCATTCATTTTTTAATCCTAAACTTTTTAAATGTTTTGTTGTGTATCATTTTGTGTTTTTATACAAACTACTATTGTTCATTGGATTTAAAATAAACCCGAAAGGTTATCTTTTCAAAGTCATCGATATATATTTACATTTTAGTGTCCTTATTGTATAATTAATGACTCAATGAAAATTTTACAGGCATTTTCAATATTTCAAATAAATTAAACATTTCAGTGGAAAATGTTAAGAAAAAAACCCTACAACTAAAATCTACTTCACCCACAGATGGGATGATAAAAGTAAAAGATATAAAACGGCTTTTGAAGTCGTGTTCCTTAATCAGATATATTCATCAATATAGTAATGGATATTTTATACATATTTACTATAATTTTTTAAAGCCCTATGGTTAAAAAACTCTTATTTAACCAAAAGTCTCTTTTTTATTGAACATGTTACCAGGGACACCCATCAGGTACTCACACCTTTAGTTTATATTTAGCAATATTCTGGGATCTTTGCTGTTTGAAAGCATGATATGAACCAAAGTATCCTTTAAATGACATTCTTGTCTTGAAACATAAACCATATTTTTAAGTTCTGTTAAAAACGTCATTAACAAGTAGATGTTTTTATTTTGATTCAAGTTTCAACCTTATGTATAAGAACTAACAGAAAATATAAAAAATAAATGGAATAAATGTTTCATCTGAAGTATAAAATTGCTTATTTTATACCAATTGCCTTGACAAAAAATAGGATGATCAGGATTTTTTTTCGAAACCTTGTTTTATATATTGTAAGCTGTTTAATATATACAATTTTTCATACAAAAAGTTGTTGAATCAATGATCTCTTCACTGATCGAAAGAAAATGGCTGAAATATTATGTATCAGAGGGAGAAAAGAAACGAAAGTTTTTATTCTCATTGCACAAACAGACACATAATCTAATGGCTGAAGTAATAGAAAAGTAAAAAATAACTTAAGACAAGGTTTTAATCTGATTTTCAATAATATTCAAAATCACATATAAAATCAGCAACAATGAATGCCCTCTATTGTGTTCAAATAAAAACTGCAACAGATGTTTTCACTTCCAGGTATTTTCATTTTATGTAAAGATGTGATAAAAATATCTAAAAATAATTTAACCAAATGTTGTTGGTAAATAAATTAAAAACCTATAAATTTTTTTGTCTTAGGGTTTCACAAAGATATAACAAAATATCAATACCTTTTACTGCTACATAAGCAATATTGATTTTGAAGTAAAAGTACTTTTACTTGCCTGCTTTACCTATCAGAGATTAACTAAACCAAATGTATTATCATTGGAAAATCTTCAAACTATTGGACAGCAAATACAATTTAAGTAGTTTGCCAATATTTTCTGTTTGCTTATTATGTTTTTAAGTTTTACTTATTTATAATGCCACTATTTAAAGTACTTTCATTATTTCAGTTTTTTGTGAAGCTAACCCATTATTTTAGAAACTAAAATCAGTTGTCTTATTCAGAACTTCAACAACCTTTACTTTAACAAATAATTTTTAAATCCTAATTGAGTGAGTTTTTATTTTTTGGGCGATAATTGTTATTTCTTCTTGAGTGAAAATATTTGAAGAAATTATTAAATTTTTTATATTGAAATACTTCCACTCTTCCTTGAGGGCAGTTTTTGTCCACTGTTTCCTCTCCTCATAGTTGGTTGCAGAAGAGGCATAATGAAGTAAATATGGAAAATTGAGCATTTACCATCAAACATGACAGAGTTCATTTATCACCAAGCAAACATGCAATGATCAAAGTTAGAAGAGAACTGTTCAGTAGTCAGTCTGTTTTACCTTCAATTTGTTGCCCATAGGAAGACGTTACTTGGATATAACAAAGCCGAATATCTTCAGAACAGCTCCAAATGACACAAAACTAATATGGGTGAGTAGAAAATGATTTTATAACATAAAATCAAGGGCCCAATGTAAAAAAAAAATAATAAAATGAAAAAAAAAATGGTGTTCCCCTTTATATTTGAGGGAATATTTGTTTTTTCTGTAAGATATTCATATTTCTCCAATCCCTTCCTCCAGCTGTCCAGGAGCAATAGACAGAGTAAGAGACCTGACAGCAGATAATTAGAATCTGACTTACTGCAGAATCAGAGGCAGGCTGTGTCAGATATTTACACTTCAACCCTGTGCAATGAATATCAGAATAGATTAGGAAAATGTTATGCAACCAATAAACTAACTTAATCACACACATGAAATTGGAAAAATAAACCAATGAATCCTCTAAACATCACATTTAAATTAAGCATAACTGCACCTTTTGGATTTTTTATCAAAAATGTCCCATACTTACTATTCAGCTAAACTTTAAAATAATTAACCATATTACATCAAATTCTTCTGAAATCTAAATGCATTCAGCCAACTTGCTGGTCAAGATTCTCAGTCTTCCAGGACATACAGTAGTTATTCCAACAAAATAAAAACAAACAAACCATGGAGTTCCAGGCTTATGAGTAAATATCAGAAGATGAAGGGGATAATAATAATAGTAATGTCAGCAACTCAAAAAGTTGTACTGTTGATCCATGCAGAATATGAATTTATATCTGAATCATATTTAATGGACCAGGCTGTAATTGTTGCTGGACTTGATACCTTGAAGCAAATTTCAGCCATTTAAATCATACCAATATGTTTTGTGTATTTTCCTTTTTGCTAAAGCCTATGAATATATAAAAATAAGAAACCATTGATCCTTAAGTTTTCATTTTCATCACAGTCGGCTACAAAGGAGAGAAGAGAAATATGATGCTGAACTGAAAGTTTACAGCCACTTACAATGCAAAATAGGTGAAGAGAATTAAACCAGAGAAGAGGTCTGTCATGATGGGATTAGATGTCTAGCCCATATGCAGAAACACACGGAGGTTAGGAGAAAGCTCAAAAGGTTTATTGACAAAGGTGTAGATAAAATGTGAACAGGAACTTGGGTGGTCAGACTGGTCACGGCTGGATCTCCACTGAGGAGTACAGAGAGGTTAGAGGAGTTCCAGGTAAACTGCTGTTTATCAGATGATGGGGGGAATACCTGCTTAGAAGTGGAACTGATCAGCAGGGGGGGAAACTTGAGGGTCCAGATGCTAGTAGGCAGGCAGAAGGCTGAGGGCTAGCAGAGATTGAACTGAGTGCAGGCAGGTGGAGAACTGAGAGCTTGGCAGAGGCAAACTGAGTGCAGGCAGGCAGATTCCAGGTTGAGGTCTCTATCTTCAGTGTTTCAGGTTTCCAGGCAAGTCAGGTTCTGAGAGACAGGGAGAAAATAGGGTCAGACAGGTTCACAAGAATCAGGCAAGATCTGGTAGACTGGCTCAGGTTTTGCTGATACCATTACTGGCAAACACTCTGGCACTGGAGTGTCAGTCTCCTCCTCCTTAAGTAGGAGTCCTCTTGATGAGCAGATGGAAGACAAGTGTTGCAGGTGAGCACAAGCCCTCAGGAAGGGATCCTCGGCGCCCTCTGGTGGGCAAGCCTCCGGATCCCAACAAGGTCTACCATCTACAGAGTTCAATCCCATATATTTGAATTTCTGCATGACTGATAACTCCTCTCTAAAGGTTTCTCACCTACATTTGATCCCTGGACAATTTTTGTTCAGATTAGGTGACCAACCGTATTTTTCAAAGCTGTTTATTTATATATCTTTAGATACTGTATAATGAATGGGTGACTTTATTCTGCTAAACCAATCCACCACTTTTTGTATTCTTGCAGTTTATCCATGATGGATAGAACACTTTTAATGGGTTTTAAGTAGATGTTGGTCATTTGGTGACTGCAGAGGAATCCATTACTATCCCTAAAAGTGTTTTAAAGACGTGCTTCTTCCTTAGCAAAATTCGCCCAATGCCCCCCGCACTCCCCACCCCACCCCACCCCTGTGTATTATCCAGCAAACAGCCTATTCAAAGAAATGGCAAGATATGTATTATTAAATACAGGAAAATATTATTTCACAATTCCTGCCCCTGATGCCTTTTAAATATTTCAATACTGTCATAATGAGTTCTTTGCACTTTTGACTGAATGGATTCCAATAATCATAGTCATGCATTTTATCTTATTTCAGAACACACAAGCAGATAATGAAGATGAAATAAAAAAACAGAAGAATTTGTCTTACTGTTACAAAAATTCTAGTTTTCTATGGTTATAAAAGTTGAGGAATACATTGCCAGTCTGAAGAATAATACGGATCATATTAATACCTGTGTACAAATGGCCTGAAATATTTTTATTTAATTTTTTTATTCTTTATGTATAATAAAAATCTATTTTTTATTTTCCTTAATTTAAAGAAAAGGCCTCAGTAGGTTCTCCTTTACTTGTCAGGGATTGGGGTTGTGGCTAGGTTATTTTTTCATCCTTCAGGTTCTTCCACCAGAGGGCGACTTCTGTCATTTGCTGCTGGGCTGGATCATCAGCTGCAGGTACAGTAAGGAGTATTACCTCTCTGTCTCTCTGAGCACTTGAAAATACTTCATGTCTCTATTAATCTGTGAGTTATTTTCAGTTCCCTGTTCTGGGAATGCCTCTGCAAACTACTTTCACTGAAACCACTCCATCTTCACGGCCTGCCCGCCCAGCAGCTACAATAGTTCTCTAAAGACACCATTTACTTGAAAGAATCAAACTCACCACCACCAGCTTACAGCCACAACCCTGGACATCACTCGCAAATGTAAGATGGATGCCTGCTACATTCATTCCCTCACTCTGTCAGTTCTAATCCTGTGATGTGTTTTTAGAGAACCTGCCTCCTGCACCATCACTGCAGTTCCTAATCTCCCCATTACCTTATTCCCTTATCTTCAATAAACTCAGTTATCTGATTTCTTGATCTCCTGACAAAACCATAACAATAGCCCAAAGAAGGCGATAGGAGTAGTTTTGATGCTGAAACACCCAACTGTTGTTTAAAACCCACATATATTGCATCTTTAAATCCCAAAGTTTGTGACACAAATCCGTGATTACTGTGGCCTCCTTCCCTAAGACTTTTTTTACATATGATTTTAATTTAATCCTTCTGTCTGACTTGTTTTTGCACAGCCTCCTCTGTGGTTTGTATCACTGTGCCGCCTCACACAGTAATAAACAGCTGTGTCTTCAGGCTGTAGATTCTGTCCTGTTATTGTTACTGTTCCAGCAGAAGTGTCTCTGCTGTAGCTGAACTTGTTCTTCAGAGCATCATTTTGGTAAAAACCCCCACCACCCCACATATAAAAAATCCATTCCATTGCTTTTCCTTCCCGATGTCTGATCCAACCTGTTGCATAGCTGCCATCAGTTATAGAGTAACCAGAGGGCTGACAGGTGATAGTCAGAGACTGTCCAGGCTGCACAACTTTAGAGTCTGGCTGGATGAGATCAATACAGAACACACCTGTGGAGACAAGGGAAAAAAAACAAAATTAATACTATAATTCATCTAATTTTAAGTGCATCAACTATAAGTCTAATCAATTTAAAACTCCTTACAGGATCCAGCAGTTAGCAGCAGTAACAGAGCCACAGAGTACATGATTGATGCTGAAGCTCAACTGATGAAAGCTGTTTGATCCTCTGACTAAAGCAGATTCATGACTTCCTTTTATACTAAATTACTTTACATATTGTTAAGTAGGAGGTGCTTTATGATTTATCACTGTCTCTGATTTATTACTAGCAATTATACTTATCCTAACATCACCAAAGCTCACGTTTTTTGCAGGTTCCATCAAGGCCTTATTTATTTATTTTTTTAAACAAAGAAAATTGTTTCTTTGTTACAAATTGTTCGTACTCTCTTAAAATACACACTTATTTTATGATTCTATTCTTTCTTGTTTTTTAAGAGGGTAGAAGAGAACTTTATCAGATTATTACATTCCGCTGTTTTCATATCTCCAAACTTAAAACTGTGTAGCAGCTCTACAAACATAGCCAGAGACAAGAAACAATTACATCACAATTGGACCTAGTTTCTGTCAAATGACTACTGACAAAGATAAGGGCTGCACGGTTAGGGCAGTTTATAGCACTGTTGTATTGCAGCAAAAAGGTTCTGGGTTTGATGGATGGATGGATGGATGGATGGATGGATGGATGGATGGATGGATGGATGGATGGATGGATGGATGGATGGATGGATGGATGGATGGAAACTTACTGCCAAGCCTTTGTTTTTTCTTAACTGATCCTGCTACTGGAGCTTATTATGATGGACGTCAAGCCAGTGTTTTAGGTTTATTTTATTTGCTGAACCTTTTGCCGTTTGATCTGTTAAAACAGTAAATTGAAATAATGGTAAATACTTATCAAATATCTTTAAAAAATAGCTGCGTTTCGAAGAGATGTTTTTATCAACAGAGGTTTCAAAAGTCTTAAAATTTATTACTCATGTAGTGTCATGGTTTTGTTCTGTTTAAGTTTTCTTTTTGAGTTTTCATTGGTTTCATTTCCATTTTGTAGTATTTTAGTTGCTTTCTGGTTGTATTAGGGTTCTTTTGTATTTCTTGTTTATCCTCTGTTGCCCTCTTGTGTCAGTCTCCTTCTTCTAGCTCCCTTTTAAATTCTTCGGTCCACACCTCCTCCCAATCAGTTGATTACTCTTGTCATTGTTCTGTTTGCGATAAATACTCCTCCTCTTCAGTTACTGTTTGCTGGTTCCTAGTTGATTCTTTGCTTTTTAAGTGTGTTTCCCTGACTAGTTTTAGTTTTTGGTTTCTGTATTTTGTTTTTGGAAGTGACTTTGGTTGCCTTGTGGAACACCATTAAATCAGCAAAATCACATCTCTGCCTCTTTCTGTCTCTGCATTTGGGTCCTCCAAAACCTCCATAAAACCTGACAAACAGAAGCATAAAGCCTTCTGTCTAAAAACACTTTTGTAGAAGCTAGAATATCAACTTAAGTAATCAACTTTTTTTTTAAAGCACTTAAAGTATAAAATTAAAAGTAATGCAAGAATAATTTTAAGGCTAGACGAGCTAAACCTATATGCTGGTTACAGAACTACCCTATTTAAGGAAAAATTTTCTACAATTTTGAATGATAACTTCCTTATACTTAAGTTTCTTAGTTTTCTAACTAAAGGCAACAGCATCAAATTTAACTTTGCATCATATAGAAAAACAATTTAATTTGATACAAGGCAAACAAAAAGTCGGTGCAGTACTGAGTCCTATCAGCAATAAATTAATTGTCTGGATGAAACAAATTATTTTGATTAGTTTATTTTTTTTAAATACCAACAGGCCATAACGAAAATGAGTTTAAATAAAACAAAACGAAGAAGTCTCCTTTTAAAATATAAGGAGTACAAAATAGAGATATTTGCAAAAACTGCAAGGAGTAGAAGTGAATAGTTGTCGAAACAAAATTACTGTAGTAAAGTAGAGGTAGGCAAAATTTGCACTTAAATAAGGTAACAAAATATTTAGATTTTGTTACCTGACACATCTGTTAATTAATAATACAAAGACCTCTAAATCCCAAAATGCTTTGGTTTTTAAATATTGTATAATTGGCATGTCTTATTCTCCGTTAATTATACTTTTTTCAGTTCATAGTAAAATTCTAATGTTTTTTTTTCAAACTCCCTAAAATATCAAAACAGTTGATATAGAAAATACTGTGGTTGGGATACGACTTATCACCTTAATTGGATGAATGTCACAATATTAAATGAGCTAAATTTTGTTAAGGCAGAAGAAAAATAGAAAATACTGTTTAAATTATAGAACATTCCTTAGACAGTAATTCTCTATAGGGCTGGGTTTGATAATGGAACCATGTCTCTCAGTCACTGGGTTGAGAT
>NW_015151047.1:449500-450893 GCF_000732505.1 Cyprinodon variegatus
ATTTCAGTCAAAATTATAAATCTTTGTATAAATATCATAGAAATCAAATGAAATTCTCACTGTGAAAAAGGACCACAAAAACAAAACTCCAAATGACTGATTTCTCCATCCCAAGACAAAAACAACTTTAATAGCACTATGTTAGAAAAGAAAAACAACATGGGTTAAAGTTACTTTATGTGTCAAATGGAAACTGTACAGAACTGCTGATGGCATTGTTTTAAAAGAAGAAGAGTTTGCATAGACCCTCCCCAAAAGCTGCTTGCTTAGATTAAACATGAGCCAATACTTCCAGCCCATTTGTAAATTTAAAAAATGCAGAAATTAATGTGAAACAGTTTTGAATAAACACTTTTTAATTTCAGGAACAAAATGTAATCTTGTAAAAAAAAAAAAAAAAAGATTTATTATGTCTTTATTTGTTATGCTTTCTACTACTTCAGCTCTGACATAAGTGTCAACCTGGGCTTTTCATCTAAAGGGTCCATAAATATTACTTAATTTGATTTCATGATTGCAGTTTTTTGTTCCGTTTTTTTTATATTTATAAGGACGACTGATTCTGGAACATTACCAGCAAAACTGACATTTCTCAGCTTGTTATTGAAAACTACTTTGCAACAGTTATTAACGGCGCAGAGCAGGACAGAAAGACACTGAAGAAGCTGGTAAGGAGGGCCCCTTATATCCTGGGCTGCGCTCTGGACTCGCTGGAGGAAGTGGCCGTGAGGAGGGTGTTGTCCAATCTTACATCCATCGTGGACAACACATTTCATCCCCTGCACCAGACTGTAGAGGAGCTGAGCAGATCCTTCAGTAACAGACTTATACACCCTGTGTGTAAAAAGGAGCACTAGCACAGGTCATTCATCCCTGCTGCCATCAGACTTTGCAATGCCACTGCAATATAACCTGGTGTAATAACACTGCAATAACTTATACTAATGATCTATTTAACAAACCAGAAACTGCACTTAGCAGCCATAACTTTACTGTTTATAATGTAAGATATTGCATTTAAAAGTCACCTTAAATTTCTCCTTTATTTTTACCATCCACTCTATACATCTGGATGCAGTGAACATACTTCATGAGCCTTTTCCTCCTTTGGGCACCTTCTGTTTGTTCTTTTATTAGAGCCGATTTCACAAGTGAATTTCGTCTGTTTGATTTTTGTCTGTTTGATTATTTACTGTTTATTTGTTACACCCTATTTACTTCTGCCTGTCCTTTATTTCTATTCTGTATGCATATCTGTCTGTTTATGTCGATAAGGCGGGGGGGGGGGGGGGGGGGGGGGGGGGGGGATTTTTTTTTTTTTTTTTTTTTTATTATGTTTTTTAAGTTTTACTTTTTTATAATGCCATTATTTAAAATACTTTCATTATTTCAG
>NW_015151047.1:453518-454870 GCF_000732505.1 Cyprinodon variegatus
TTTATAATGCCATTATTTAAAATACTTTCATTATTTCAGGTTTTCATCAAGCTTACCCATTATTTTAGAAACTAAAATCTGTTGTCTTATTCAGAACTTCAACAACCTTTCCTTTTAGACATACTTTTTAAATCCTAATTGAGTGAATTTTTTTTGGTGATAATTCTTATTTCTCCTTGAGTAAAAAATATATTAAAATAATGCCACTCTTCCTTGAGTGCAATTTTTTTCCCACTCTTTCCTCTTCTGATTATCACAGTTGGTTGCAGAAGAGGCATAATCAAGGTACTATGGAAAATTGAGCATTTACCATCAAATATGAGTTCATTTATCACCAAGCCAACATGCAATGATCAAAGTTGGAAGAGAATGTTCAGTAGTCAGTCTCTTCAGATTGTTGGTTTTGTTAATATTTTCTCTTTGCTTATTATGTTTTTTATGTTTTATTTATTTATAATGCCATTATTTAAAATACTTTCATCATTTCAGGTTTTCGTCAAGCTAACTCATTATTTTAGAAACTAAAACCAGTTGTCATATTCAGAACTTCAACAACCTTTCCTTTCACAAACACTTTTTAAATCCTAATTGAGTGAGTTTTTTAGTTCTTATTTCTTCTTGAGTGAAAATATATTGTAATAATTCCACTCTTCCTTGTGTGCAAATTTTTCCCACTGTTTCCTCTTCTGATTACCACAGTTGGTTGCAGAAGAGGCATAATGAAGTAAATATGGAAAATTGAGCATTTACAATCAAATATGACAGAGTTCATTTATCACCAAGCAAACGTGCAATGATCAAAGTTGGAAGAGAACTGTTCTGTAGTCAGTCTCTTCAGATTGTTATAGAGCCTGATTGACTGGTTTTTGTACAGCCTCCTCTGTGGTTTGTATCACTGTGCCGCCTCACACAGTAATAAACAGCTGTGTCTTCAGGCTGCATATTCTGTCCTGTTATTGTTACTGTTCCAGCCGAAGTGTCTCTGCTGTAGCTGAACTTGTTCTTCAGAGCATCATTTTGGTATAAGCTCCCTCTACCCCACATCTCAAAAATCCATTCCATTGCTTTTCCTTCGCGGTGTCTGATCCAACCTGTTGCATAGCTGTTATCAGTTATAGAGTAACCAGAGAGCTGACAGGTGATAGTCAGAAACTGTCCAGGCTGCACAACTTTAGAGTCTGGCTGGATGAGATCAATACAGAACACATCTGTGGAGACAGAGAAAAAAAGCAAAATTATTACTATAACTCATCAAATTGTAAGTTAACTATAAGTCTAATAAATTAAAAACTCCTTACAGGATCCAGCATTTAGCAGCAGTAACAGAGCCACAGAGTACATGATTGATGCTG
>NW_015151047.1:455696-457497 GCF_000732505.1 Cyprinodon variegatus
ATCCCCTGTTGCCCTCTTGTGTCAGTCTCCTTCTTCTAGCTCCCTTTTAAATTCTTCGGTCCACACCTGCTCCCAATCAGTTGATTACTCTTGTCATTGTTCTGTTTGGGATAAATACTCCTCCTCTTCAGTTACTGTTTGCTGGTTCCTAGTTGATTATTTGCTTTTTAAGTGTTTTCCCTGACTAGTTTTAGTTTTTGGTTTCTGTATTTTGTTTTTGGAAGTGGCTTCGGTTGCCTTATGGAACACCGTTGAATCAGCAAAAACACATCTCTGCCTCTTTCTGTCTCTGCATTTGGGTCCTCCAAAACCTCCATAAAACCTGACAAATAGAAACATAAAGCCTATTGTCTAAAAACACTTTTGTAGAAGCTAGAGTATCAACTTAAGCTGTTTTTTTTTGTGGTTTTTTTTTTAAAGCACTTAAAGTATACTGTAAAAGGAAAAGTAATGCAGGAATAATTTTAAGGATAGACACTTTAAAACTTTTGCTGGTTACAGAACTACCCAATTAAAGGAAAGTTTTACTACAATTTTGAATATTAACTTCCTTATACTTAAGTTTCTTAGTTTTCTAACTAAAGGTAACAGCGTCAAATTTAACTTTGCATCATATTGAAAAATGATTTAATTTGATACGTGGCGAACAACAAGTCGGTGCAGTACTGAGTCCTGCCAGAAATGTCTGGATGAAACAAATTACTTTGATTATTTCATTTTTTTAGTTACCAACAGGCCATAACGAAAATGAGTTTTAATAAAACAAAATGAAGAGGTCTCCTTTTAAAATATAATGAGTACAAAGTAGACATAATTGCAAAAAATACAAGGAGTAGAAGTAAATAGTTTTTCGGAAAAAAATTACTACAGTAAAGTATAGGTAGGCAAAATTTGTTCTTAAATGAGGTAAGTATTTGTAATTTGTTACCTGACACATCTGTTTATTAATATTAAAAAGACCTCTAAATCCTAAAATGCTTTGGTTGCTTAATATTGTATAATTGGCATGTATTTCTCTCCATTAATTATACTTTTTTCAGGTCATAGTAAAATTCTAATGCTTTTTTCAAACTCTCTCAAATATCAAAACAGTTGATAGAGAAAATACTGTGGTTGGGATACGACTTATCACCTCAATTTGATGAATGTCACAATGTTGAATGCGCTAAGGTTTGTTAAGGCAGGAGAAAAATGTTTAGAATAGAAAAATACTGTTTACATTAAAGAGAACATTTCTTAGACAGTAATTCTCTATAGGACTGGGTTTGATAATGAAACCATGTCTCTCAGTCACTGGGTTGAGATAATGTCTGTGCTTTAACATGTTTTTCTACTGAAGTCATGCGTGGAAGTTGAGATCACTTTGTAGGAGTGTAAACAGTTTTTTTTATAAAAATCTAATATGTTCATAAGTCAATGCTGTTTATTTATCTGCCATGAGCCTCAGAGCTGATTTCTGTACACAATTTATCTGCTTTACTTCAAAAATAGTTAAAGTTTGGCTCCTTTTTGAGATTCATCCCTTTTAGAGGATATTAGTGTTACTATTCGATGCTGGGGTAAAGAGCTAGGAGGAGAGTAGGCAGAAAGTCTGGCTAATAAATAATGGATTAATGTTTATCAATTTAATAATTTCTTATCCAGTACTGCTGTTTATCGAGCCATGTTAACTCTGACGTACAAATCTTTCATCAAAGAAAGAATAAAAAAAAAAAAAAAAAAAAACGAGCCCAACCACTCAAATAAAGTAAAGTAACATTTTGAATTAAACATATTAATAACAGTTTTTTATTTTTCCATA
>NW_015151047.1:458136-459310 GCF_000732505.1 Cyprinodon variegatus
ATAGTGAAACGACTTTGAAATGAACTGGCATAGGTGGGATCGTTATTACCAGTATTCATCCGCCCAATCCATTCCAGAGCTCTCCCTGGTTTCTGTCTAATCCAGTGGATATAATTGCTTGTCATGCTGTAACCAGAAATGACACAAGACATCTTCACTGTGTCCCCAGGTCTCTTCACCTGAAAGGCTGACTGATCCAGTCTGATCTCACTCCAGACTCCTGTAAGAAAACAAGTCATTGTCATTTCAGTCAAAATTTTAATTCTTTTGATAAATATCATAGAAATGAATTGAAATTCTCACTGTGAAAAAGAACCACAAAAACAAAACTCCAGATGACTGATTTCTCCATCCCAAGACAAAAACACCTTTAATGGCAGTATGTTAGAAAAAAAAATATATGGGGAAAAGTTTCTTTCTCTGTCTAATGGAGACTTTACAGAAGTGCTGATGGCATTGTTTTAAAAGAAGAAGAGTTTGCATAGACCCTCCCCAGAAACTGTTGGCTTAGAATAAACATGAGCCAATACTTCCAGCCCATTTGTAAATTTAAAAAATGCAGAAATTAATGTAGAACAGTATTGAATGAACACTTTTTAATTTCAGCAAGAAAATGTAATCTTGTAAAAAAAAATTATTTATTATGTCTTTATTTGTTATGCTTTCTACTACTTCAGCTCTGACATACTGTAAGTCTCAACCTGGGCTTTTCATCTAAAGAGTCCATGTATAAATATTACCTAAGACTTAGCAATGTCACTTCAATATAATCTGGCGTAATAACACTGCAATAACTTATACTAATGATCTATTTAGCAAACCAGAAATTGCACTTAGCAGCCATAACTTTACTGTACATAATATAAGATATTGTATTTATAAGTCACCTTAAATCTCTCCTTTTTTTTTTACCATCCACTCTATATATCTGGATGCAGTGTATATAGTTCATGAACCTTTTCCTCCTTTGTGCACCTTCTGTTTGTTTGTTTATAAGAGCCAATTTCACAAGTGAATTTCTCCAGTGTGAGATCAATAAAGACAGTTTTCTTCAGTCTTCTGAAAATGTATACCTTCTTTGTATTTGGTTGAAAGTTATCTTTTGTTAAAGGTTATAGTTATTTATTTTTTTATATTTTTTTTATGCCAAACAGCTGGTCCAACCCTCAATAAA
>NW_015151047.1:460043-464662 GCF_000732505.1 Cyprinodon variegatus
TAAATGTAAGCATTAATTAATCAATTACATCACAATGATTATACAGTGAGAATAACATGCATAAATAGATTTATTTATGTTTATGTCTTTATCTTTTCTCTGTTTGATTATTTGTCTGTTTGATCATTTACTGTTTATTTGTTACAACCTATTTAGTTCTGCCTGTCCTTTTTTTTCATATTCTGTATGCATTTCTGTCTCTGTATGTCGACATGGAGGGGGTGGTTTTGCTAATATTTTTTTTTGCTTATTATGTTTTTAAGTTTTACTTTTTATAATGCCATGATTAAAAATACCTTTATGATTTCAGGTTTTTGTCAAGCTAACCCATTATTTTAGAAACTAAAATCAGTTGTCATTTTCAGAACTTCAACCTTTCCTTTATAAATCCTAATTGAGTGAGTTTTTTTTTTGTTTTTATTTCTTCTTGAGTGAAAATATATTGTAATAATGCCACTCTTCCTTGTGTGCAATTTTTTCCCACTGTTTCCTCTTCTGATTACCACAGTTGGTTGCAGAAGAGGCATAATGAAGTAAATATGGAAAATTGAGCATTTGCCATCAAACATGACAGAGTTAATTTATCACCAAGCAAACATGCAATGATCAAAGTTAGAAGAGAACTGTTCTGTAGTCAGTCTGTTCAGATTGTTAGAGAGCCTGATTGTCTGGTTTTTGTACAGCATCCTCTGTGGTTTGTATCACTGTGCCACCTCACACAGTAATAAACAGCTGTGTCTTCAGGCTGCATATTCTGTCCCGTTATTGTTACTGTTCCAGCCGAAGTGTCTCTGCTGTAGCTGAACTTGTTCTTCAGAGCATCATTCTGGGTTAAGCTCCCATCACCCCACATATGAAAGATCCATTCCATTGCTTTTCCTTTGCGATGTCTGATCCAACCTGTTGCATAGCTGCTATCAGTTATAGAGTAACCAGAGGGCTTACAGGTGATAGTCAGAGACTCTCCAGGCTGCAAAACTTTAGAGTCTGGCTGGATTAGATCAATACAGAAGACCCCTGTGCAAACAAAGGTCATGATTATCACACTAAGTCCTGCAAACCTACATTGTGTCAAATGTAATTATTGTTTTAATCAGTAGAAAGCTACTCACCTGACCCAGCTGTCAGCAGCAGCATCAGAGATACAGAGAACATGGTTGATGTTGAAGCTCAACTGATGGGAGTTCCTTGTTCCTCTGACTTAGGCAGTCATTTATCTTCCTTTTAAACAAGATACATTTGCATAATCAGATTGCTTGAAGTTATGTAATCTAGACAGTGTTTAGATCCCTTTATCCATCTTTAACCAGTAAGTAGGAACGGGTTAAGGATTTGAAGCCCTTTTCATTTTTAGCTGGTAAAAACAATTTTATTTCCCAATCTGCCTGCTAAGAGGACATGAATCCTGCCTGACAAGAGTAAAAAGGGGTCTGAAGATGGAAATGTTGAGGCTAAAACAAAATTTTCAAGGTTTAAATGTATCGTTTTTTGGGGGGTTTTTTTTGTCTTCGTCAAAATGTGTTAAATATCAGACCGTACAATAAGTATTCTCCTACACGACAACTTTGAAGTTATATTCAGAGTTTTTGAAACTTACCTGATAAAAATTAACTTGATATTCTGACCATTCAGAGTCTCTGTGTTGTTTAAAGAATCAGAACAGTTTAGTTTGAGCATTCAACTCGTTGCCCATAGGAAGATATTACTTGGATATAACAAAACCGAATATCTTCGGAACATCTCTGACATGATTCTAGAGTAGACTGGCGCAGACACAATATGAGTCAGGAAGCGGTTTAGAATGTTTATTGAGAAGTTTTACAGAGATTGTTTGGACCGTCGTAGAGGTTCGTGAAACAGCGGCTTAGTCAGGAACTGCACGGGGAGAGAGATCAGTTAGATTCAGGCTGGGGAACTGAGTAATTAAGAAAAGATGCAAACTCCTTACAGATCCTTGGAGAGCGGAGCAGATGGAGGGGAGGTTGAATGAGCCCACAGAGATTGAGTTTGGCTGAGGTGCCGGGGCTTCGGCTTGAGAGCTCCAGAGGGTGGACAGGCAGGTGAGCAATCGATGATGGATCAAGGAGGACTGAGTGGAGAACCGGCTTGGAACTGCAAGGCTTCTAGGAGACAAGGAGGACAAGGAGGTGAGCTTGAGTCTTACTGTAGCACAAAGTTCTGTCTTAGGAGAGCTAGCAGGTAAGTTACCACTGTGTGGAAATTAACCGACTGGCGTCCGTCCCAGGAAATCCACTTCTCTAAATACTGCTCCCTGATTGCGTCCAATTGGAACCAGCTGGAGGCTTTTCTGGGCTTGAGACTCTGAGGAGGAAAGGTAAGAGAAACCCTAACACAGCTCAGCACACAATCCAAGCTCCAATTGACACAAAACTAATATGGGTGAGTAGAACATGATGTAATAACATAAAATAAAGGGGCCAGTGTAAAAAAAAAAAAAAAAAACAGTGCTCCCCTTTAATTTTGAGAGAATCTTTGTTTTTTCTATAACATATTCATATTTCTCCAATCCCTTCCTCCAGCTGTCCAGTAGCAATAGACAGAAAAAGAGACCTGACAGCAGATAGTTAGAATCGACTTACTGCAGAATCAGAGGCAGGCTGTGTCAGATATTTACACTTCAACCCTGTGCAATGAATATCAGAATAGATTAGGAAAATGTTATGCAAACAATAAATTAACTAAGACACATTTCAAAACACCACCTGTGGCTGCATGAAATTGAACAAATGAACCAATGATAATTACTGTACATTTGAATTCAAACTAGCTGATTCTCCTGGAAAGGTCACATTTAAATGAAGCATAACTGCACTCTTTTGGATTTGTTATTGGGGCTGTATTATTAATTATTAGTTCCATCTACTCCACATATTAAAAATCCCTTCCATAGCTTTTCCTTCCCAATGCCTGATCATTAGATGGATGAGATCAATACAGAACACACCTGTGGAAACAGGGATTCAGCTGTTAGCAGCAGTATCAGAGCCACAAAGTACATGGCTGATGCTTAAGCTAAACTGATGAAAGCTGTTTGTTCCTTTGACTAAAGCAGATACATGACTTCCTTTCATACAAACTGACTTTCCAGATTGTTGAGTAGGAGGTGCTTTGTGATTTATCACAATACCTCATGCTTTTTTCAGGTTCCATTGTTCCCTTAAACAAAAATATTTAATTTTCTTTCTTAAAAAAGCTGATTTTACTAAATGTTCTTACATTCAGACTAGAAATCTGTCCATTCATGGATGGCAGTGGTGGAAAAAGTACCCAACTAAAGTACTTGAGTAACAGTATATTACTCTGTATATACTCGTACTCAAATCTTACTAAACTACAAGTGAAAAGTTGCTCGGTCAAAAATCTACTCAAGTTAAAGTATTGAAGCACTCACTTCCGAATGCATTTAAGAATTTAAAAGTACATGTCTGTAAAAGTACTGAAGTATTCAAATGTTCAAAAAAATCTTTCTGATATCAATACATTGCTGCATAATTTTTAGAGTAAATTACATATTCTTACTTTCAGAAACCACCTGATGCATTGATGCATAGAACTGCTGCTACAAATTCTACACCACCTGTGAAGAGTTTCAGCATAAAAATGATATACAAAAATAAGGACTGCTATTTTGATATTTTTTAATTGAAAAAACATTAAAAAAAAACAGGAGAGTCTTAATCCTCCTCTTACTTTCACATGTGAATGGAGGTCTCTCCAGGTTAAATGTATTTCAACCTGGAGAGACTCTCCCAGAAAAGCTGCAATTAAAAATATAAAATTTATTTATACAGGTAACACAATCTAAATATTTCTATCTAAGGAAAACCAGCTGTCTGCGAGGACTTTAACAGGAAGAAACCTCCAGCAGAACCAGGCTCAGTGTGAGCGGCCATCTGCTGAGGCTGACTGGGGTTCAAGGAGAAAGAAGTTGATAAAAACATAAACAAAATAAGTTCTTTGGCACTTGGGCCCCGTCAGAAGCTGCTGATGCTGTGAATCAACGTACTCTTGGATCAGTAACATTGAAAAGGATTAGGGTAGTCTTCAACTGGGAGCCCAGACACTGGTGGTGGAATAAGCTAGAGGGTGAGTGGGACTTAGGGGTTGGTTATACTCCCGCAGCAGTGTGTCACAGTTAGCTTGTTGCAGATATTTTGATTTTGGGTTATTTGTCTTGTCTTTGTCTTGTAATTTGCAGGAGTGTCCCTGGGATGAGCGGGAGGGGATTGGACCTGTATAAGCTTTTGCTTCTTCCATCTCCTTTTCAAGCCATGCATATGTATTGTTTGCCATTATATGTGTTGTAAAATGTGTTCAGGTTTGAAATAAACTTTTTTAAATGAAATGAAAAGAAAAATGATTTATGCCCAATTTTGAAGCATGGTCTGTGCTGTGTTATTCTACGCCACAACGCAAGAGGGACAATCACAAACTACCTGTGGGTCTAGATACGGCCGAGGCAGTAAGGAACTGGGGGCAAGTTTGTGTGACAACGGAGGGACATGAGGGGATCCAGGTGGAAAAAGGGTCCCAGCGTTCTCGTGCACCTCGCTATTCTAGCTGGTGAAAAGCTTTCATACATACTACTGAAAAGCTTT
>NW_015151047.1:465172-466447 GCF_000732505.1 Cyprinodon variegatus
GGTCTAATTTAAGCCTACAGATATACCATACACTGTCTAGTCAGATATGTAGAGACAGGATAAATCTGGGTTAGAATAGACTACAGTGGAGATTTAAAGAAGATGTGACCTTTATTTTAAATTTGTTTAAACGAGTAAAGCCTTCCCTAAAATTATAACTTTTACCTAAAAAAAGCTAGTTTTATTGAAAAACTCAACCTTATCATGCTTTATAATTGCAACATATAGAATATATTGTACTACAAGTTTAATTTTAACTTGCCATTAATGCACAGAAAGAGTGAGTAATATAAGGGACTGGTAATATGAAGTCTTACATGAATATTTTCCAGTTGATAATTGTCATAAATAATCTGAAACAATTTCTTTCATACTATAAAAGATATATATATTTTTAAATAAGACCTCATCAACTTTCCTCTAATCCATTATTTGCCTGTCCACCCTCCAACACCACCACTGCAACTTTGGATATCAAAACATTGGTTCAGTCTCAGTCTGTGTCTGACCATCAGCATCTATAAAGAGAAAGCTTATTAGAAGCTGAACATTAGTGATATTTATTCACCATTTATTCATTATTTATCTGTGTAAACCAGCTGTTAGCTTTTTTCAGGCATTGTAACTTTCGCTGTGGCAAAAGCAATCACAACTTTAGTTCTGATCACTGTAGCAACCATTTTTCCCTCCTCAAACTTTAATGAGGTTCTAATAACTGATTTACTGCAGGCCTGTATTTAACTATGGAACTTTATCAATGTTTCACTGACCGTATGGTTTTTCCTTATTAAAGCATTTTTGCTCTTCAAGAGACTGAGATTTTTGCCAATCCTTTTTTACAAAACAGCTCGACCTCAGTGAGGTAGGATGGAGATTGTTTTCCATTCTTTCCAGAGATTCTTGATTGGATTTGGGTCTGGAATTTGACTTGGCCATTTTAACACCTGGATATGTTAATTTGTGAACTTTAACATTATAGATTTTGCTTTATGTTTTGGATCATTGTCTTTTTTGAAGATAAATCTCCGTCCCAGTCTCAGGTCCTCTGCAGACTCCAATAGGTCTTCTTCCAGAATGCTCCTGTATTTGGGTACATCAATCTTCACATTAATTTTAACAATCTTTGTTGTTTCTGCTGAAGAAAAGCAAGCCCAAATCATGATGCTGTCACCACCATGTTTGAAAGTGGGAACTGTGTGTTAAGGGTGATGAGTTGTGTTGCTTTTACACCAAACATAACATTTTGCCTTATTGCCAAAAAGTTTGATTTGGATC
>NW_015151047.1:467326-468710 GCF_000732505.1 Cyprinodon variegatus
TTCAGCATGGGGGAGAGTAGAAAATGTAGGCTAAGCATCTTTTGGGTGTACTGTTCCTTTAATGGCAGAAAGAGCCCAACAGATTTTATTCTCACTGGTGGAGCACTAATGCTTTTGCCATAATGATCTGCTTGATTTAAATGTGTAAATAGTTTTATTATAAGTTATGTAGGGAATAATTGTGCTACATTGGCAAAGTAGCAGAGGAGAGAGAAATGGAAAGAAAAAAGAAAAAATGGGAGAAAAGGTGAAAGGAAGAAGAGACAAAAGAGACGGATTAATAAAACTTCATCAATAAGCTTCATCTGCAAAGAGAGATGTAAAAAGAACAGCACAAATAACTAATATAGAATTACAGACACAGATATATTATTTCTATGTAGCCAACAACTTAGAAATAATGTGGGAATTGTTATACAGTCATCGACTCTATTATCATGAAAATAAAATTTCAAGAACGTTGATCAGGGATGCGGTACAGTTGTTCACTATTCAGCCATCCATTTTAATTTCATGAAAATTTCCAGTTTAAATGAAAGAGTTGTTCTTCTTTATGCATATGAGCAGTAGTGATTTATCAGCAAAGCTTTAAATTATGGTAAAATTGCATTTCTGATCATAGTAAAGATTCTCAGTAGATTGAACCATAAAGGGTAGATATATATATATATATATTTTAATCCAGATCAGCATTCAGAATTGTCTGTTTAAACAGTTAAGGATCTTATCTAAAATAAAGCAATTGTCTTAAAATACATAACTAGATATTTGCAGTTTCTGGAGTTAAAAAAAGTCTCAGATTTGAGAGCTTCATTTATTTTTTTGTTTTTCACAAAAACTCTTACAATCTGAACATATCCACACAACATTGGGAATCACTGCTGCAAAGAAGAGCAATATATTTCAATTATAATATAGAAGAACTACACCATAAGATAAATCAAATGTACAAGTTAGTTTGTAGAATGTAATCTATATAAAAGCAGGTTAATCAATCACTGCTCCTACCTGTGGATGGAGAATGTATTGCAGTACTTTTCCAACCAGAGGGGCTGAAGGTTTTACCTATAGGAGCTGTTTTCTACTGTATCATGGCAGTGGGTGCTTCCAGATGTATGTAAAGGTCCAAGCAAACTGTATAAAAGCTAAAGGAAGCTGCCATTTAGTCGCGTTGCAGCTGTTAGGGCAAAGTCAAGAACTTTGAGTGGCTCCCTCTGTAATTAAACTATGACCAAAATATCATATGTTTAGTAATACACAGTGAAAACCTTTGAACACTTTACTAATCCTGAATCTATCAGTAGTGTCAGAGCTCCTCCTCTGGTGTTTTGGACAACATGCTCAGACTCTAAAGGGTTTTTGTACAGCTCTGCAGATGTGTTGT
>NW_015151047.1:471475-473011 GCF_000732505.1 Cyprinodon variegatus
ACAGCTGATGGTCAAAGACTGACCTGGTTGCACAGTCATAGAGGCTGGCTGTGTCAACTGTTCGCATCTCACATCTGTTGAAAGAAGCACATATTCAATCTGTAGAGATTAGAAAGATGTTTAAAGATGAAATGTTTGAAATAACCCACCTAAGAAACCCACCTGCAGCTGCAAGGAGCAGAAATAATGCAGCAAAAGACATGGTGACTGAGGAAATAGACATCCTGTTCACTCCCCTCGGTAGGTTTTATAAGAAATAGGAGAGGAGAAAGTTTGCATACTGTATGATCCAACCCACAAAATGTCGGGTTAACAGGAATATTTAACTGAAAATAAACATCAGTGACTGTTATGCAGTTTACTGTTTTATTTATTTGATGACTGACTGACTGACTGACTTAAGATTAACTTGCTGATATGGTAATAGCTATAGTAAACATTACTCCAAATTGACAGTATTTTTTTGTTATATTTTTCTGTCCTTAAGTGTTTAACTTGTCAGAGAACATCACAAACCTTACTTTTTTCTCATTTCACTTTGACCGTCAAGAGTAAACACTAAGCAATCTCCCTCTGGAGACCATTTGAACAGACTGAGAAGTCTTCAAGTTACATCTAGATATGAGGCCTCATTCACCATACTAGAATTAATCCTGCATTAGAGACCAAAAATTATGACTAATCAGTTAGGTGTCACATCTGTCTTGTTGCCTAACTACAACTATTTAAAGGGCACTCAGACTGACTTCTGCAGTAATATTTTTAAACTAAGCTGACCACATTTCTGAGACTAAATCTGGGAACTTATTCAGGTCAGAAATGAAACCATAATTCAATGTTATCAAGATGAAATATAGAAAAAAGGGAATGTTGTTTTTTTTTATATTTTTTTATTTTAACATGCATATTTATATTTACTAAATAAAAATCCACTTTACTCGATGGCTGCATCCTATTGTTCTATGAGGCTTTGAGCTAAAACTGCAGTATCACCTGTTGCTGGTTCAGTACTGCTCGTTTTTTACGGATAATCTTCTTAGTCAGAATTCCTCTGTTGACCGTCTACCTCCCTTTTCCCTTTATAATAACAACCTTTTGAAAACTTTTCTAGTTTGTCTGTAGTTGTTACTTGCATTACATTATTTGATCTTTGCACAAGACCTAATTAAATCCAATAAAATTATGTTTCTTTTTTTTATTTCAATCCAGGAAATATAAGAAAATATCAAAGATAAAGAAAAATTGAGAACTTGTTTTGTTAAGATAAGGTGTAGAAGTCCAGTCTGAGGGTATCTCACATCTAGATGGTATGGGTTACATTGATACCTGATTCCAAATAACAACAAAAACTTTATTTATTTTTTTCTTTAAACTTTATTTTTTTTTATTTATGTATAGTTAACTTTTATTTAAATAAAAAGCCACCATAGGTTCTTCTGCACCGCTAAGAAGGGGATCAGAGTTTTTTTTTATGCTTAAAAAAAGACCAAACTACTATTAATAACACAAATATAGCATATTTATATAATCTCCCTA
>NW_015151047.1:478226-479253 GCF_000732505.1 Cyprinodon variegatus
GACCTTAACCTATATGCTGGTTACAGAACTACCCTATTTAAGGAAAACTTTTCTACAATTTTGAATGATAACTTCCTTATACTTAATTTTCTTAGTTTTCTAACTAAAGGTAAAAGCGTCAAATTTAACTTTGCATCATATTGAAAAACGATTTCATTTGATACGTGGCGAACAACAAGTTGTTACAGTACTGAGTCCTGCCAGAAATGTCTGGATGAAGCAAATTACTTTGATTATTTAATTTTTTTAGTTACCAACAGGCCATAACGAAAATGAGTTTAAATGAAACAAAACAAAGAAGTCTTCTTTTAAAATATAAGGAGTACAAAGCAGAGATAATTGCAAAAAAAACAAGGAGTAGAAGTAAATAGCTTTCAAAAAAAAAATTACTATAGTAAAGTATAGTTAGGCAAAATTTGTACTTAAATGAGGTAACAAAGTATTTGTAATTTGTTACCTGACACATCTGTTTATTAAAAATACAAAGATCTCTAAATCCTAAAATGCTTTGGTTGTTAAATATTGTATAATTTGCATGTATTCTTCTCTATTAATTATACTTTTTTCATTTCACAGTAAAATTCTAATGTTTTTTTCAAACTACCCCAAATATCAAAAACGTTGATAGCAAAAATACTGTGGTTGGGGATACGGCTTATCACCTTAATTGGATGAATGTCACAATGGTAAATGAGCTAAGGTTTGTTAAGGCAGGAGAAATATAGTTTATAAATATTGTTATAGGTAATTTTACATTCAAAATTGAAATTTGATGCCCATATTAAGAAAATGACGAAAACTATAAAGACAAATATAAACTGTTTTCGAATGATTCGACCATATGTATCAAATCAAGCTGCACAAGTATATATACATGCAATGATTTTATCCCATATGTCTTATTGCGCCATCGTTTGGGCCCAGGCCACAAAGTCTGTTTTAAAAACTTTACTCTCACTTCACAAGCAAGCATTAAAAATATTCGATCAAAAATCGGTGAAGTGGCATCACTGCAAAATTATAAAAA
>NW_015151047.1:482373-483825 GCF_000732505.1 Cyprinodon variegatus
TGAAAGATCCATTCCATTGCTTTTCCTTCCCGATGTCTGATCCAACCTGTTGCATAGCTATCAGTAATAGAGTAACCAGAGGGCTGACAGGTGATGGTCAGAGAATCTCCAGGCTGCACAACTTTAGAGTCTGGCTGGATGAGATCAATACAGAACACATCTGTGGAAACAAAGATCATGATTATCACACTAAGTCCTGCAAACTTACATTGTGTCAAATGTAATGATGAGTATTAATCAGTAGAAAGCTACTCACCTGACCCAGCTGTCAGCAGCAGCATCAGAGATACGGTGAACATGGTTGATGTTGAAGCTCAACTGAGGGGAGTTCCTTGTTCCTCTGACCTACTGTAGGCAGTCATTTAACTTCCTTTTAAAGAAGATTAATTTGCATAATCAGATTGCTTGAAGTTATGTTATCTAGACAATTTTTAGATCCCTTTATCATGAACCAGTAAGTAGGAATGTGTTAAGGATTTGAAGCCCTTTTAATTTTTAGCTGGTGAAAACCAATTTTATTTCCCAATCTGCTGGCTAAGAGGACATCAATACAGCCTGACAAGAGTAAAAAGGGGTCTGAAGATGGAAATGTTGAGGCTAAACACTAAATTCCCAAGGTTGTAACGTATTTTTTATTTTTTTTATTTTGTCTGAGTCTTTGTCAAAATGTGTTAAATATATTAAAATAAGTATTCTCCAACTGCAGCAGGTCAACTTTAAAGTTATATTCAGAGTCTTTGAAACTTACCTGATAATAATTACCTTCATATTCTGACCATTCAGGGTCTCTGTGTTGTTTGAAGAATCAGAACAGTTTAGTTTGAGCCTTCAACTCGTTGCCCATAGAAAGACATTACTCTGACATAGCAAAACCGAATGTCTTCAGAACAGCTCCAATTGACACAAAATTAATGTGGGTGAGTAGAACATGATGTGATAAAATAAAATCAAGGGGACAATGTGAAAAAAAAATGGTGTTCCCCTTTAATTTTTCAGGGATCTTTGTTTTTTCTATAAGATATTCATACTTCTCTAATCCCTTCCTCCAGCTGCCCAGTAGCAATAGACAGAATAAGAGACCTGACAGCAGATAGTTAGAATCTGACTTACTGCAGAATCAGAGAAAGGCTGTGTCAGATATTTACACTTTAACCCTGTCCAACTAATATCAGAATAGATGAGGAAAATGTAATGCAACCAATAAACATTTAGACACATTTCAAAACCACCTGTGTCTGCTAGAAGCTGGACATGAAATTGAAGAAATTAACCAATGATATCTACGGTACATTTGAACTCAAACTAGCTGATTCTCCAAGAAAGGTCACATTTAAATTAAAGGAGAAGTTCGGTTTTTTACACTTTAAGCCCATTTTCTGTAGTGTCCAGGATGAAATCGAATGATCGACACCAAAAGTTTGACAATTGCTCCTGTCTCTGCTTTTTGGCTCA
>NW_015151047.1:484389-494616 GCF_000732505.1 Cyprinodon variegatus
TGAGCCAAAAAGCAGAGACAGGAGCAATTGTCAAACTTTTGGTGTCGATCATTCGATTTCATCCTGGACACTACAGAAAATGGGCTTAAAGTGTAGAAAACCGAACTTCTCCTTTAAGCATAACTGCGCTCTTTTGCATTTTTTATTAGGGCTTTAATTATTAATTATTAGTTCCCTACACCCCACAGCCTGATCATTAGAGTCTGGCTGGATGAAATCAATACAGAACACACTCGGTCAAAATCTACTGAAGTTAAAGTATTGAAGCACTCACTTCCGAATGTACTTAACTATTTAAAAGTACATGTCTCTAAAAGTAATCAAAGGTTCAATTAAAATTTTCTAATATCAATACATTGCTGTATAATTTTCAGAGTAAATTATATATTGTTACTTTCAGAAACCACCTGATGCATTGAGGCATAGAACTGCTGCTACAAATTCTACACCACCTGAAAAAACCTTTAGCATAAAAATGATATACAAAAATAAAAACTGCTGTTTTGATATTTTTTATTTGAAAAAACATTAAAAAAACAGGAGAGTCTTAATCCTCCTCTTACTCTCACTTGTGAATATAGGTCTCTCCAGGTTAAATCTATTTCAACCTGGAAAGACTCACACAGAAAAGCTGCAATTAAAAAATAATAATTTTATTTATGTAGGTAACACAATCACATTCTTTAAAATATTTCTATCTAAGGAAAACCAGCTTTTTGTGAGGACTCATTGTCTCTCTGCAATCCCTCACACTGAGCATGCATTTAGCAACAGTGGAGAGGAAAACTCCCTTTTAACAGCAACAAACCTCCAGAAGACCCAGGCTTAGTTTGAGCGACCATCTGCTGAGGCTGACTGGGGTTCAAGGAGACAGAAGTTGATTAAGACATAAACAAAATGAGTTATTTGGCACCTGGGCCCCCGCAGAAGTTGTCGATGCTGTGGATCAATGTACACTTGGATGAGTAACCTAAAGGAAAAAGGATTAGGGTAGTCTTCAACTGGGAGCCCAGATGCTGGTGATGGAACAAGCTAGAGGGTGAGTGGGACTTAGGGGCTGGTTATGCTCCTGCAGCAGTGTGTCGCAGTCAGCTTGTCGCAGATATTTTGATTTATCCCCAATTCTGAACGATGGTCTGCGCTATGTTATTCTACGCCACAACGCAAGAAGGACAATCACGAACTAGCTGTAGTCTAGATATGGCCGAGGCAGTAAGGAAATGGGGTCAAGTTTGTGCGACAACGGAGGGACATGAGGGGGAAAAAAGAGCGGGGATCCAGGTGGAAAAAGGGTCCCAGTGTTCTTGTGCACCTCGTTCTTCCAGCTAGTCCATCTTCACAAGTTGTTTTCCGCAATGGCGGTCATACAAACAAAACAAGCTGATAAGGAGCCAAACATTTGTATCCAAATCTGGCTTTATTTTTATTAATTTGTTTTGTTTGTTTGTTTATGGTGTTCTATCTGGCAATGTGGCAATAACAATTGTTTTAATGGCAGAAAGAGCCACACAGATTTTATTCTCACTGGTGGAGCATTAATGCCTTTACCATAATGATCTCCTTGATTTAAATGTGTAAATAGTTTTATTATGAGTTATGTTGGTAATAATTCATGTTATGTGGACGCTACATTGGCAAAGTAGCAGAGGAGAGAGATATGTAAAGAAAAAAGAAAAAAGGGAGAAATAAGAGACAAAAGAGACGGATTAATAAAACTTCATCAATAAGCTTCGTCTGCAAAGAGAGATGTAAAAAGAACAGCACAAATAACTAATATAGAATTACAGACACAGATACATAATTTCTAAGTAGCCAACAACATAGAAATAATTTGGGAATTGTGATACAGTCATCAACTCTATTATCATGAAAATTAAATTTCAAGAACGTTGATCAGGGATGCGGTACAGTTGTTCACTATTCAGCCATCCATTTATTTTTTGGGGAAATTTCTAGTTTAAATGAAAGATTTGTTCTTCATTAGGCATGTGCGTGATTTATCAGCAAAGCTTTAAATTATCGTAAAATTGCATATCTGATCATAGTAAAGATTCTCAGTAGATTGAACCATGAAGGGCAGATATTTTTTTTATTTTAAACCCAGATCAGCATTGAAATTGTCTGTTTAACCAATTAAGGATCTTATTCAAAATAAAGCAATTGTCTTAAAATGCATAACTAGATATTTGTAGTTTCTAAAGTAAAAACGGCTAAAATTTGAGAGCTTTATTAATTTATTTTTTTTCACAAAAACTCTTACAATCTGAACATATCCACACAACATTGGGAATCACTGTTGCAAAGCAGAGCAATACATTTTAATTATAATATAGAAGAACTACACCATAAGATAAATCAAATGTACAAGTTAGTTTGTAGAATGTAATCTATATAAAAGAAGGTTAATTAATCACTGTTCCTACTTGTGGATGGAGAAGGTATTGCAGTACTTTTCCAACCAGAAGGACCAAATTATCACATGTTTAGTAATACACAGTGAAAACCTTTGAACACTTTACTAATCTTGAATCTATCATTAGTGTCAGAGCTCCTCCTCTGGTGTTTTGGACAACATGCTCAGACTCTAAAGGGTTTTTGTACAGCTCTGCAGATGGGTTGTTTCACTGTGGCTCTTTCGCACAGTAATAAACAGCAGTGTCTTGGGGCTGCATATTGTTTCCGTTCAGAGTCACAGTTTTACTGGAAGCATGAACTGTAATACTGAACTTGTTTTTTAAAGAATCCTTGCGATTTCCACTGCATCCATCACACATGTAACCAATCCACTCCAGTGCTTTTCCTGCAGGCTGTCGGATCCAATGTGTTAAGGTACTAAGGGAATAAGAAACCTGACAGCTGATGGTCAAAGACTGACCTGGCTGCACAGTCATAGAGGCTGGCTGTGTCAACTGTTCGCATCTCACATCTGTTGAAAGAAGCACATATTCAATCTGTAGAGACTAGAAAGATGTTTAAAGATTAAATGTTTGAAATAACCAACCTAAGAAACCCACCTGCAGCTGCAAGCAGCAGAAATAATGCAGCAAAAGACATGGTGACTGAGGAAATAGAAATCCTGTTCACTCCCCTCTGTAATATGAGATTTATAAGAAATAGGAGGGGAGAAAGTTTGCATATGATCCAACCCACAAAATGACGGGTTAACAGGAATGACTGACTGACTGAATGACTGAATATGTAATAGCTATAGAAAACATTACTTCAAATTGACAGTATTTTTTTCTTATATATTTCTGTGTTTAACTTGTCAGTGAACATCACAAACCTTACTTTTTTCTCATTTCCTGTGACAGTCCAGCAGTAAACACTAAGCAATCTCCCTCTGGAGACCATTTGGACAAACGGAGAAGTCTTCAGGTTACATCTAGATATGAGGCCTCATTCACCATACTAGAATTAATCCTACATTAGAGACCCAAAAATATGACTGATCAGTTAACTGTCACATCTAGCTTGTTGCCTAACTACAACTTTTAGCTCAGTTCACTCTCCTATTTAAAGGGGACTCAGACTGACGTCTGCAGTGATATCTTTAAATTAAGGTGACCACATTTCTGAGACTAAATCTGGGGACTTATTCAGGTCAGAAATGAAACAATAATTCAATGTTATCAAGATGAAATATTGAAATAGTGGTTTTTTTTTTTTTTAACATGCATATTAATATTTAGTAAATAAAAAAAATCCACTTTACTCAATGGCTGCATCCCATTGTTCTAGAATGCTTTGAGCTAAAACTGCAGTATCACCTGTTGCTGGTTCAGTACTGCTCGTTGTTTTTTACGGATGATCTTCTTAGTCAGATTTCCTCTGTTGACCATCTACCTCCCTGTTCCCTTTATAATAACAACCTTTTGAAAACTTTTCTAGTTTGATTTTTGTACATGACCTAATTAAATCCACAAAAATTATGTTTCTTTTTTTAATTAATTCCAGGAAATATAAGAAAATATCAAAGATGAAGAAAAACTGAAAACTTCTTCTGTTTATATAAGATAAGGTGTAGATTGCCAGTCTGAGGGTATCTCACATCTAGATGGTATGGATTATATTGATACCTGATTCCAAATGACAACAATAACTTGATTTATTTTTTTCTTTAAACTTTATTTTTTTTATTATTATTTATGTATAGTGAACTTTTCTTTAAAGAAAAAGCCACCATAGGTTATTTTGCACCGCTAAGAAGGGGATAAGAGTTTTTTTATGATTAAAAAAAGACCAAACTAATATTAATAACACAAATATAGCACATTTATATAATCTCCCTATATTAGTGACATAAATTGCATCCTTTTGTTTGACTGTTTTTTGTACAGCCTCCTCTGTGGTTTGTATCACTGTGCCACCTCACACAGTAATAAACAGCTGTGTCTTCAGGCTGCAGATTCTGTCCTGTTATTGTTACTGTTCCAGCAGAAGTGTCTCTGCTGTAGCTGAACTTGTTCTTCAGAGCATTATTTTGGTAAAAGCCCCCACCACCACACATATAAAAAATCCATTCCATTGCTTTTCCTTGGCGATGTCTGATCCAACCTGTTGCATAGCTATCATCAGTTATAGAGTAACCAGAGAGCTGACAGGTGATAGTCAGAGACTGTCCAGGCTGCACAACTTTAGAGTCTGGCTGGACAAGATCAATACAGAACACATCTGTGGAGACAAGGAAGAAAGCAAAATTACTCCTATAATTCATATAATTTGAAGTGCATTAACGATAAGTCTAATCAATTAAAAACTCCTTACAGGATCCAGCAGTTAGCAGCAGTATCAGAGCCAGAGAGTGCATGATTGATGCTGAAGCTCAACTGATGGAAGCTGTTTGTTCCTCTGACTAAAGCACACAAATGACTTCCTTTTATAGAGACTGACTTTACATAGTGTTGAGAAGGGGGTGCTTGGTGGTATGTCACCAAAAAAAATGTTTTTTTTCAGGTTCCATCACAGACTTATCTTTTTATTTTTTGATCAAGAAAGTTCTTTATTTTTTGGAAATTGTTCTTACTTTCCTAAAACACACTCTTAGATTCTGATTCTCTCCATTATTGTTTTTTTAAGAGGGTAGAAGAGAAATCTATGGAATAATTACATTCCTCTATTTTCATATCTCCAAACTTAAACCTGTAGAGCAGCTGTACAAAAATAGCCACAGACAAGAAACAATTGGATCACAATTGGATTTAGTTTCTGTCAAATTACTATTGTCAGAGTTAAGCGCTGCACAGTGGAACAGTTTGTAACGCTGTAGTCTTGCAGCAAGAAGGTGCTGTGTTTGATCCACAGTCTTTCTGCATGAAGTTTGCACGTTTTCGTTGTACATGCATGGGTTCTCTCCAACTGCTGGAGATAGGCACCAGTTCCACCGTAGCCGTGAATGAATAAGTGAGAGAAGATGGATGGAAGACTGGATATATATATGGATGGTTGGATAGATGGAACTTAAAACCTGCTCCCAAGCTTTTTTCTTGTCTTAATTGATTTGGCTACTGGAGCTGATAAAGATGGACGTCAAGCCTTATAGTAATCTAAGTTTATTTTTATTGTTGATCCTTTTTCTTGCTTGATCTGTTAAGACACTTAATCTACATAAAATGTTAAATACTTATCAAATATTTAAAACAAAAAGTAATTTTTTTAAGAGTAATCTTTGTTAAAAGAGGTGTCAAAGGTATTAATGTTTATTATTCAAGTAGAAGTAGAAATCCTTCTGTTTAAAAATACTTTTGGAGAAGTTAGAGTATCAACTTAATAATTTTTTTTAAGTACTTAAATTATAATAGTAAAAATAATGCAGGAAAAATGTTGAGAACAGACGCTTTAAACTTTATACCTATTATGGCCCTACCCTATATTATAGGACATTATTTTCTGCAATTTTGGATAATAAATTCCTTATACTTTATTTTCTTAGTATTATTACTAATGATAACAGTGTCAGATTTAACTTTGCATCATCTTAAAAAAATATTTATTTTGTTATGTACTGAACAACAGAGTCCAACCACAAAGAAATGAATTGTCTGGATAAAACAAATTGTTTTGACAGTTTTGATGTCATGATCCTGGCACTGGTGGAAGGCTTGATTGCTCATTCCATTCACCTGTTTCTCATTACCACTTATCTTATCCACCTGTTTCCAGCTCCTATAAATGCTGTTTGTTTTCAGTCACAAGTGCCAGATTATTCAACCTGTTGACTCTAGCCTCCAAGTAAGTATGGCTGTTTTCCCGATTCTGACTTCTTTTTCTGTTTTAGATTTTGGAGTTTTTTGCCTTGCCTCTGTCTGCTCTGTCTGCTGTGTTCATTGCACTGTTTTCCTGTATCCTGCTGGTTACCGAACCTTGACTGTTTTTCTGACCTCGGCTTGGATTCTCCTTAAAGACACTGTTGCTCCCTCTGTGTCAGCTGTCGTCAGCTCATCATCATTCGGGGGCCTGGAAGCGGCTATGGCTGCTAAAAATCTCCCTTTCGTCTGGGATCAGACTGGACTTAGAACCAGGTCAGTGACTTTTTGCTCCTTGTCATGATTAGCCTGACATCCCAGTCACTGACCTGTGTTTTCTACCTCTGCAGTGAATCCAGTTATTCGCCCCGCTGATGATCAGCTGCTCGCTGAGTTATTTGTTCTAAATAAAGCTCATTGTAAACTGTCCTGAACTGTCTGTCTGAATATTGGGTCCAAGTTTCTGAGGTCCTTACATTTTATCTTTTTTGAATACCAACATTTCATACTGAAAATAAGCTTAAAAAACACTAAAGTCTAAAGTATTTTTTTTTTTAAAATAGGAGTAGAAAGTAGACAATTGCACAAAAACGTAAGTAGAATTAAAATGGTATCTAAAAAATTACTATAATTTATAGATGGCCCAAATTTCTACTTAAGTAAGGTAACAAAGTATTTGTCCATTGTTACTGGACACCTCTCTTAATAATATAAAGACCTCTAAGAAATTTGGTCATTAAATCCTGTATAATTTACCATTAATACCAGTAATTAAAAGGTTTCTCAGCTTAAAGTATAATTCTAATCTTTTATTCAGTCTCCCTTAAAAAAATAAAACAGCTGATTCAGAAAATACTGAGTTTGAAATATGACTTATCATCTTAATTTGATTGTCATGAAGTTAAATCAGCTCAGGTTTGTAAAGGAAGTAGAAAAATGTTAAGAATAGAAAAATACTGTTTTAATTTAAAGAGAGAATTTCTGAGAGTAATTCTTTATAGGATTGGGATTGAACAATATCTGTCACTGTCACCGTTTCAGAATGTCTGTGCTGTAACATATTGCTCTACTAAAATTGTGTTGAAGTGGATATGACTTGTAAAAGTGTAAACAGTTTTTGAAAAAATCAAGTGTGTTCATGAGTCAATGCTGTTTATCTGCCACAAGCCTACAAATTGATATCTGTATACTTTTCCTCTGCTTTACTTTAAAAATAGTTACTGTTTGGTTCCTTTTAAAAGGTTATGCATTTAAGAGGATCTTATTACTATTTTAGTCTGAGGTAAATAGCTACAGTAGGAGTGTAGGCAGAGAGTCTGTCTAATAAATAATGGACTAATATTTCTCAATCTAATTTCAAAGAATACAAAAAACCAACAAGCCCAACCACTCCAACAAAGCAAAACATGTTGGCAAACGTTTGCATTTCCATAGGTTGGTCTAGTAAAACATTTATTAGAACAAAATTACCTCTATTAATATGATCACCATAAGGGTACATTTTATAAAAATGTTACAATATTGGAGAAATACGTTTGATATTCATGTATTCACTTTATCAGTATTAATTGGAGAGAGACCAGATGTCTGATTCCATTGTTTCTTGTTTGTGGCTGTTTTAGTGCAGCTGCTCCACTGCCTTCAGTCACTGTGTCACTCCGAGCACAGAAGTAAACAGCAGAATCTTCTGCTGTTAGTCTGCTGATCTCAAGGTACTGGGTGCTGCTGCGGACATTTTCAGTCATGGTGAAACGACTTTGAAAGGAACTGGCATAGGTGGGTCTGTTGCTACCAGTGTTCATCCACCCAATCCACTCCAGGCCTCTCCCTGGTTTCTGTTTAATCCAGTGGATATTATAGCTTGTCATGCTGTAACCAGAAATGACACAAGACATCTTCACTGTGTCCCCAGGTCTCTTCACCTGAGAGGCTGACTGATCCAGTCTGATCTCACTCAAGACTCCTGTAAGAAAAAGGAGTATGGACATTTTTATTCAAAATTATGAATCTTTGTATAAATATCATAGAAATGAACTGAAATTCTCACTGTGAAAAAGAACCACAAAAACAAAACTCCAGATGCCTGATTTCTCCATCCCAAGAGCAAAAAAACCTTAAACAGGAATGTGAAAGTTGCTTTTTTTGTGTCCAATGGAAACTGCACAGAACTGTTGATGGCATTGTTTTAAAAGAGGAAGAGTTTGCATAGACCCTCCCCAAAAACTGCTTGCTTAGACACACCTAGCCCATTTGAAAATGTAAATTCTGAAGAAATGAATGTGGAACATTTTTAAATACAGTTTTTAATTTCAGAAACAAAATGTAATGTTGTAAAATATTTATTTTCTATGTATTTATTTATTTGTTATGCTTTCTACTAATTCAGCTCTGTCATAAGTATCAACCTGGGTTAATTATTTAAAGAGTTTATGGATAAATATTACTTAACTTAATTTTATGATTGTAGTTTTTGTTCCAGTGTTTGTATTTCTACAAGGGAGACTGTGATTCTGGAAAAATACCTCATTCAAACCTGACATTTCCCAGCTTTTTGTTAAAAAACTACTTTTTAGTAGTTTTTAAGATTGAAGAGCGGGGCCGAAAGAAACTGAACAAGCTGGTAAGGCAATAACCTTTATTGGTAAATGGTAAATGGCATGTACTTAAATAGCGCCCTTATTCAAGTCAGGAGACTTGACCAAAGTGCTTTACAATACCTTCATTAACCCATTCACGCACACACTCACACACAATATTCTGTATCTATTTAACAAACCAGAAACTGCACTTAGCGGCCACCAGTTTACTGTACATAAGATACCGTATATATATATAATTCACCTTAAATCTCTCCTTTAATTTTACCATCCACTGTATACGGATGCAGTGTACATACTTCATGCACCTTTTCCTCCTTTGTGCACCTTTTGTTTGTTTGTTTAGAGGAGCAGAAGTCACAAGTGAATTTCTCCAGTGTGAGATCAATAAAGTTCTATTCTATTCTATTCTATTCTATTCTATTCTATTCTATGCAAATGTTTGCCTGAAAAGGGAATGCTAGTTGTTAAGGGTCTCATTTGTAAGTAGTTTTCTTTTCTTTTGATATCTGTGGACCAAAAACTAGGGGAGACAGTTTACATCAATCTTCTGAAAATGTATACCTTCTTTGTATTTTGTTGAAAGTTATCTTTCGTTAAGGCACATGGTTATTTTTGTTTTCTTGAAGCAAAACGGCACACCCAAATGAAATGTCTACTTCCAATCTATGTATCTGAAGCATTTCAAATTTAATCTCTCTTGCTTGGATTATTAAAATTACTTGGCATAAACTGACATTTTAAATTAAAGAAAACAGCTGAGGATAAAGAGAAAGAAAACACATCCTGTAAGAGGTCTCAGTTCTCCCCCTCTGGTTTCTTCCTGAAATAAATGTTGAGGCTCAGAAAGGTTAATGGAGGATCTGCTCAAAAAATACTAAGACATAAAATGAAATGGGCAAAGACACATAAAATAAATAAATGTAAGCAATAATTAAACAATTATATCACAATGATTATACAGTGAAAAATACATGTATAAATATATTTATATATGTTTGTGTTTATTTTTTGTATGAATATTTTTATTTTTTAGTCTTTATGTCTTACACCCTCTTTATTTCTACCTATTCTTTCTCTTTTCTGTATGCATTTCTATCTCATGTCAACAAGGAGAGGATGGTTTTAAGGGGACACCTTCTGAATCTTGAATATATCAGTGGTGTCAGAGCTCCTCCTCTGGTGTTTTGGACAACATGCTCAGACTCTAAAGGGTTTTTGTACAGCTCTGCAGATGGGTTGTTTCACTGTGGCTCTTTCGCACAGTAATAAACAGCAGTGTCTTGGGGCTGCATATTGTTTCCATTCAGAGTCACAGTTTTACTGGAAGCATGAACTGTAATACTGAACTTGTTCTTTAAAGAATCCTTGCGATTTCCACTGCA
>NW_015151047.1:494764-502836 GCF_000732505.1 Cyprinodon variegatus
TTTACCTTTAGAGATTAGAAAGATGTTTAAATGTGAAGTGTTTGAAATAACCCACCTAAGAAACCCACCTGCAGCTGCAAGGAGCAGAAATATTGCAGCAAAATACATGGTTACTGAAGAAATAGACATCCTGTTCACTCCCCTCTGTAATGTGAGATTTTATAAGAAATAGGAGGGGAGAAAGTTTGCATATGATCCAACCCACAAAATGACGGGTTAACAGGAATATTTAACTCTGAAAATAAACCGTGAAAATATGAACCACTAATGTTTATGGTTTAAAAAAAGCTTATTAGAAAGACTTTCAATGGAATATAGCAGTGACAGTTATGCAGTTTACTGTTTTATTTATTTGATGATCATTTAGGTAGCTTGTCTTAAATTACACATTTTCTTTTTTATTTTTACATTACAGCAATTGTGTTGATTTCTGATTGTTTCTGATTGTTTGATAATTTGAAAATGAAAAAATGTATAATTGAATTACTATTTGAGTATTACCTAGTTATTTATTAGCTGCTGTAGATATTTGATCTCACTGACTGACAGACTGACTCATTGACTCAATGACTTAGGATGAAACTTGCTAATATGGTAGTAGCTATATTAAACACTACTCCAAATTTACAGTATTTTTTTCTTATATTTTTCTATCCTTAAGTGTTTAACTTGTCAGTAAACATCACAATCCTTTACTTTTTTCTCCTTTCACTGTGACAGCTCAGCAGTAAACGGTAAGCTTTTTTTTCTGGAGCCTGATAGCAGACCATTTGGACAGACTGAGAAGTCTTCAAGTTACATTTAAATATAAGGCCTTGTTCACCACACTAGAATAAGTCCTACATTAGAGACCCAAAAATATGGCTGATCAGTTAAGTGTCACATCTGTCATGTTGCCTAACAACACCTGTGGAAATATGGAAGAAAGCAAAATTACTCCTATAATTCATATAATTTGAAGTGCATCAACTATAAGTCTTATCAATCAAAAACTCCTTACAGGATTGGGCAGTCAGCAGCAGTATCAGAACCACAGAGTACATGATTGATGCTGAAGCTCAACTGATGAAAGCTGTTTAATCCTCTGACTTAAGCAGATAAATTACTTCCTTTTATAGAGACTGACTTTACATAGTGTTGAGAAGGAGGTGTTTTTTTTTTTTGACAAAGAAAATTGTTTCTTTGTTAGAAATTGTTCTTACACTCCTAAAATACACACTCAGATTATGATTCTCTCCATCAATGTTTTTTTAAGAGGGTTGAAGAAATTTATTAAATGATTACATTCTTCTATTTTCATATCTCCAAACTTAAAACTGTTGATAAGCTGTACAAAAAAAAAAAAAAAATAGCCACAGACAAGAAACAATTAGGTCACAATTGGATTTGGTTTCTGTCAAATGGAGTCTAGGCGGAAGTTGAACTGAATAGACTGATTACTGGCCTTTATCCGCCTCCGACACAGCCAGACAGCTTTGAAACAGCCTTAAGGAAAGCTAATCAGCATCCAAGGTTCATCTTAAAAGGCCTCTGATCTGCAACTCATCTGGTACCTGGTGCGCAGGCGGTGGTTGCGCTGTGTCTGACTTCCTTCAGATGACCACATTTCAACCACCTCTAGCCCCTCCTCCACCATGGTAGCTAAAACTTCATCAGAGTTTCATTCCTCCTGGACTCTTACTACATTCTGCATCTCATTTCAACTGGTCCGGTAGAAGACCACCATGTTGAGCCTGGTCCTGCCAGAGGTTTCTTCCCAATGGGGAGTTTTTCATCTCCACTATCGCTTCATGCTTGCTCACCATGGACAGGTTCTCTCAACCTGTGTTATCCAACTGGACTTCCATCTTCCAGGTCCTCAGTGAAGCTCTAGTATCAGCTCACGCAATCCACTGGATCTCCCCATAAAGCTCAGCATACTCACTAACTAGCAGTCTACAGACTGACCAACTTCATCTACCTCCACTCCACCACCAGTTTCAGGCCTGGGGGGGAAACAGCCCTGTTCTTTACTCCTGTTTATGCATATAATCAATATTCAGTGCTACGTTTCCTGCCGAGGTCTGAGCGCCAAAGACTAAAGTAATTGTAACTATAAAGTTCTTCTAATTGTCTTCTCTCTACTTGTGAGTTTTTCAGATTGAAATGACTATTGACAAAGTTAAGGGCTGCATGGTGGAGCACTTTGTAGCACTGTTGTCTTGCAGCAAGAAGGTTCTGGGTTTGATCCACAGTCTTTCTGCATGAAGTTTGCACGTTTTTCCTGTGCATGCATGGGTTCTCCACTGGTATTTCAGCTTTCTTCCACAGTCTAAAGACATGACTGTTAACTGGGTATTTTAAATTGTCTTTAAATGTGAGTGTGTGTGTCTGCTATTATATCTATATGAGTCTCTTTGTTGCCCTGCCCATAAACTGCTGGAGATAGGCATCTGTCCCACTGTAACCCTGAAAGAATAAGTGGGAGAAAATGGATAGATGATTAGATATATAGATTTATGATTGGATAGATGGAACCTAAAACCTGCTCCCAAGCTTTTTTCTTGCCTTAATTGATCCAGCTACTGGGGCTGATAATGATGGATGTCAAGCCTTAAAGTGTTCTAAGTTCATTTTTATTGCTGATATTTTTTCCCGTTTGATTCGTTAAGACAGTGTATCAACATAAAATGTTAAATAGGTATCAAATATCTAAAACTAATAGCTAAGCTGCTAAGAGTAATCTTTGTTAACAGACGCTTTAAACCTTATACTCGTTATGGTCCAATCCTATATTATAGGAAATTTTTTTCTGCAATTTTGGATGATAACTTCCTTATAATTTATTTGTTTTATAACTAATGATAACAGTGTCATATTTAACCTTGCATCATCTTGAAAAATAATTTATTTTGGTATGTAGTGAACAACAGTTTGTAGCGGTACCGAGTGGAACCACAAAGAAATGAATACTCTAGATGAAACAAATTATTTTGATGTTTTTTTTTTTGTTGTTGTTGTTGTTTTTAAATACCAACAGGCCATAACAAAAATTTGCTTAAATGAAACAAAACTCACAAATCTATTTTTAAATTGTAAGGAGTAGAAAGTAGAGACAATTGCAAAAAAATTTAAGTAGTAGAAGTAAAATGCGGTCTAAAAAATAATTATTCCAGTAAAGTATAGATGGACAAAATTTCTACTTAAATAAGGTAACAAAGTATTTGTACTTTGTTACTTGACACTTCTGTTTATCAATAATATAAAGACCTCTAAAACCTAAAAGACTTGCTAAACATAATTGGCATGTATTCTTCTCCATTAAAAGGATATTTCATGCTGGGGTAAAGAGCCAGGAGGAGTGTAGGCAGACAAAGTCTGGCTAATAAATAATAGAATAATAGAAATAGGTTTGATATTTATTGAATAACTTTGTCAATATTTATTAGACAAAGACCAGATGTCTCTATGATCCTATTGTTTCTTGTTTGTGGCTGTTTTTGAACAGCTGCTCCACTGCTTTAAGTCACAGTGTCTCTCCGAGACAGAAGTAAACAGCAGAATCTTCTGCTGTTAGTCTGCTGATCTCAAGGTACTGGGTGCTGCTGGGGACATTTTCAGTCATGGTGAAACGACTTTGAAAGGAGCTGGCATAGGTGGGATTGTTGTTACCAGTGCTCATATATCCAATCCACTCCAGAGCTCTCCCTGGTTTCTGTCTGATCCAGTGCATATTAGGGCCTGTCATGCTGTAACCAGAAGTGACACAAGACATCTTCACTGTGTCCCCAGGTCTCTTCACCTGAGAGGCTGACTGATCCAGTCTAACCTCACTACAGACTCCTGTAAGAAAACAAGTCAATGTCATTTCAATCAAAATTATGATATCATAGAAGTTAACTGAAATTCTCACTGTGAAAAAGAACTACAAAAATAAAACTCCATATGCCTGATTTCTCCATCCCAAGAGCAAAAAAACCTTTAACAGGAATCTGGAAAAGTTACTTATTGTGTCCAATGCAGATGGCATTGTTTTAAAAGAGGAAGAGTTTGCATAGACCCTCCCCAAAAACAGTTTTCTTAGATTAAACCTAAGTCAAAACTTCCAGCCCATTTGTAAAATTTAAAACTGTAGTTAAAAACTTTATTTATGTGTCATGCTTTCTACTAATTTTACTCTGATATAAGTATCAACCTAGGCTTTTTCAAAGAAGCCATGTATAAATATTACCTAATTTGATTTTATCATTGTATTTTTTGTTCAAGTTTTCATATAAGTTTTTACACATTTATAAGTAAGACTGTTTCTTGAAAATTACTTCACACAAAACTGATTTTTTTTTTTTTTTATTGAAAACTACTTGGTAGTAGTTTTTAACATCGCAGAGCCGGACCAAAATGGACTGAACAAGCTGGTGAGGAGGGCAGCTTCTCTTCTGGGGTGCGCTCTGGACTCAGTGGAAGAAGTGGCCGAGAGGAGGGTGTTGTCCAATCTGACATCCATCATGGAAAACACTTTCATCCCCTGCACCAGACTGTAGAGGAGCCAAGCAGCTCCTTCAGTAACAGACTTATACACCCCGTGTTTAAAAAGGAGCGCTACCACAGGTCATTAATCCCTGCTGCCATCAGACTTAGCAATGCCACTGCAATATAACCTGGTGTAATAACACTGCATTAGCGTGTACTATTTATCTATTTAACAAACCAGAAACTGCAATTAGCGGCCACCAGTATACTGTAAAACGATAAGATATTGTATATATAAGTCACCTTAAATCTCTTCTTTATTTTCACCAACCATTGTATATATCTGGAAACACTGTATATATGCCATGCACCTTTTCCTCCTTTGTGCACCTTCTGTTTGTTTTGTTTTTTTTAAAGAGCAGAAGTTAAAAGTGAATTTCTCCAGTGTGAGACAAATAAAGTTCTATTCTATTCTATTCTATTCTATTCTATTCTATTCTATTCTATTCTATTCTATGTAAACGTTTGCCTTAAGTTACCATGTTAGTTGTTAAGCGTCTCATTTGTAAGTAGTTTTCTTTTCTTTCAATATCTGTGGACCAAAAACTAAGTGAGATGGTTTTCTTCAGTCTTCTGAAAATGTATGCCTTCTTTAAATTTTGTTGAAAGTTATCTTTTAGTAAGGTACATGGTTTTTTTTTTTCTTGAGCAAAAAGGCACACCCTCATAAAATCTCTACTTCCAGTTTATTTGTAGCATTTCAAATTTAACATCTCTTGCTTGGATTAGTAAAATTACTTGGCATAAGCTCAGATTTTAGATTACAGACAACAACAGAGAAACGTCCCTGTGTGAAATAAATAAATGTTGAGGCTCAGAAAGGTTTATGGAGGACCTGCTCAAAAAATACTTAGGCATAAAATTAAATGGGCAAAGATACATAACTTAAATAAATGTAAGCATAAATTAAACCATTATATCGCAATGATTATAAAGTGATAAATAAATACATAAATAGATTTATTAATATTTAAGTCTTTATTTTTTACTTTTTATTTCCTATATTTATTTCTGCCTCTCCTTTTTTTTTTTCCGTATGCATTTCTATCTCATTATGTCAATAAGGAGAGGATGGTTTTAAGGGGACACCTTCTGAATCTTGAATATATCAGTGGTGTCAGAGCTCCTCCTCTGGTGTTTTGGACAACATCCTCAGACTCTAAAGGGTTTTTGTACAGCTCTGCAGATGCGTTGTTTCAATGTGGCTCTTTCGCACAGTAATAAACAGCAGTGTCTTGGGGTTGCATATTGTTTCCATTCAGAGTCACAGTTTTACTGGAAGCATGAACTGTAATACTGAACTTGTTCTTTAAAGAATCCTTGCGATTTCCACTGCATCCTTCACACATGTAACCAATCCACTCCAGTGCTTTTCCTGCAGGCTGTCGGATCCAGTGTGTCTGATAGCTACTAACAGAATAAGAGACCTGACAGCTTATGGTCAAAGACTGACCTGGCTGCACAGTCATAGAGGCTGGCTGTGTCAACTGTTCGCATCTCACATCTGTTAAAATAATCATATATTTTACATTTAGAGACTAGAAAGATGTTTAAAGATGAAATGTTTAAAATAACCCACCTAAGAAACCCACCTGCAGCTGCAAGCAGCAGAAATAATGCAGCAAAAGACATGGTGACTGAGGAAATAGACATCCTGTTCACTACCCTTTGTACTGTGAGATTTTATAAGAAGTGGGGGGGAGTTTGCTTATGATCCAACCCACAAAATGACGGGTTGAAAGGAATATCTAAATGTGAAAGTATACTGCAGAGGCCATCATTGTGTTTCTTTATAATAATTAATCAATATTTTACCTGTTTTACTAGTTACTGGGAGCAAATATATTAATTTAGAAGTCAGACATCGGCTCCTTCCATATAGTGTAAATTGGTAACTGTTCTGAAACCAGTTCTTTAATTCCTAGAGGGAAAATGTCTTCAAGTATTAACAGAATTTATTCCAGTCAGGTATAACAATATCACTGACATTAAGCACAAATAACAGAGGAATTAATTTATTACCTCGGGCCTGTTTGGGACCATTGCTCTTTAAAACAGCATTTACACCGATCTTAAAGTTCCCATCTTTTTATCCTAAAACTAGACACTCTCAGGATGTGGCCTGCACACAATGTCTGCAGTTGTAGTCCACACTCCACAACCCAAGTCTTCCTACTTTTAACATAAACAAAGATGGTTTTAATGATAAAGTGTTGGAATGTTTGTCTAGCTGCCATGTCAACACAGGATGTCTATAGATATACACACAATTAGCAGTTACTTATAAAAAAAAAGTAATGCTTTAAAACACATTAACCTTTAAAATAATGACACCCAAGCTAAAGCTGAAATACGTCATGGGTCATTATGTTATGTGCTGTCCGAGTAGTAAGAGAAAGCAGGGAACCCCAACAGCAAAGTTGTTAGAGCCTTCTGCTTGGGTCACGGAGGTTCTGAGTTCAACTCTCACTCATTCCCAAAGACTGCCACTCTGGCTCTCTGAGCAAGACCCTTAACCTCCAGACTGCACCCCGGGCACCACACAATGGCAGTCCACTGCTTCCCTAGGGGAGTGGTTAAATGCACAGATGGAATTTTCCCATTGTGGGAAAATAAAGGGATTTACATTTTTTTTTTCCAGCTTTCTAAAGTAAAAAACATTGCCCATCGTTTGTAAATCCATCTCAGCCTGATGAAGTGAAACTAACGATCCATGATGTAGGACACTTTTGACAACAAAACACATTCTCCTGTGTTTGAAATGCTTTCACTGGCCAGTCAAATATCAAGGCAAAACAAAAGTAGTAGGCGTTCGCAGTGAATACACCTCAAAACCTTACCTTCTCCTCTGCTGTTTAGCTGTTACCTGATGGCCCGCAGTGTCTCTGCTCTGCTCATGTCTGATTTGCTGAATCTGATGGTTCTTCTTGCACTGCAGCTATTCTTTCCCTAAATATATTCCTGTTGTTCTGCATATTTGGATGCATTCCCTCAGATGCTGAGCCTCTCTACCCCTGCAATGATTTTATAGTACACATGATGTGACCCGGATTCTGGCCAGCTAGAGACTTAGCTAACTTTGCTAAACAGTTAGGGGACGGACGGAGGCTGATGGTTTGAGCTGAGAAAGAGAGAGAGGATTTCAAAAATATAAACCAACATGATGAAATTACCGTCTTATACAGCCTATTTGGTGGATGGGTTACAGGGGTGGAGGTGTTGGCCCTGGCAGGTGGTTGGCTCTGGGGCCCTGCCGCCTGTCCCTGGCCCTTGGGCTATGATTGCGCGACTGGCGGGGTCCCCCTTTCCGGGGCTCTCGGGGAACGGGGGTGCCTATTAGAGTCAGTGGGGGAGCTGGCTCCCTGGGAGTGCAGTAGGCCCCCCAGACCTTTTCTCCACCAACCCTGAAGCAGGAATTAGATGGATTAGTGTGACATCCTCTCCCCGCCTTGTCAACCATAGTTAATTTCAAATAAATTCAATTCAGTTTATTTATATAGCGCCAAATTCACAACACATGTCATCTCAAGGCACTTTACAGTTCAACCAGATCATACAGTCAA
>NW_015151047.1:504998-505633 GCF_000732505.1 Cyprinodon variegatus
CTGGCTGCAGCAAGAGGATTATGCTCACATAATCCTCTTGCTGCAGCCAGGTTTCTGTATGGCAACATAAGTAAGGCAACATAAGTCAATGTGATTATCACAAATCAAGTCATTAACTAGCAGACTTTTAGAGGAGAGATATCTTATGTTAAACAAATAGTCTTGTAATAAATATGAAATAGTAAATGAAGTGTACGTCTACATAATATAGGCTACACCCAGTGGGAATATTACTTTGTCCTTCATCAAATTAAGTAATTAAATCTATATTTGTGTTTCATATTGACTTATAATTTCTCTATGTTTTGCTATCCTTAATAAACAGTGTTTGATCTTTAGTGAAGTGAAGGCGTACTTTTACTTTTACCAGAGTCTTTTTTGCACTGCTATCTGTACTTTTATTTCGGCAAAGAATATTGATACATTGACACCTGTGGAAGCCAGCATAAGATTGTCTATAAGCAATATAAATGAAACCTTAATGAAAGCTGGTACTAAACCTGTGCTTACTCATTAATACCATTCCAATCAAAAATGTTATGTTGGTCTGTTTTATGCTAAATATTCATATTTGAGAAGCGTAAATTGTCACAAAAAACACAACTTTAGCAATATATTAACTACAAAAATAAATG
>NW_015151047.1:506148-517582 GCF_000732505.1 Cyprinodon variegatus
TTGTGTTGACAAACACAAACCCTTCATCTCCATTTAAACAAGCCTATTTTGCATATTGGGCATGTTTGCAATACTGGTTTCAGAATTACACTGCATAAAAATGTGTTTTGTGTAAGAGGCTTGTAATATTTCTTGCATGGTCATATGTAATTGCTATTTATGTACTTGTTAAAAAAAAAGTATTTTATCAGCCCTTTTTGTTTTCCTTAGTTTATACCTGCTTTCAATAGAAGCTTCCTAATTTCAATGACAGTTTACATAATGAAAAAAAAAATGAAATAAATAGAATAATCCTGGGTCTCATGTTTAAAGCATGTCTGTGCACAAAAAGGCATCAAAGGAAAATTCAGAATGTCTTGCAGTAATCCACTCACATTTTGACCTGCTGTGAAAGTTTGCAGCAACCAGGGAAACTTTTAAAATCCACAATTAAACAAGCTATAAAATAAAAAAAAAAAGTTTAAAGAAATGTAGTTCTACTAGGGGAATGTATGAAAGTTAAATTTCTGAGTTTGAGCATTTACATTTTAAACTGCAGAGGCCATCATTGTTTTTCTTTATAATATTTTGTCAAAATTTGACCTCTTTTACTACTTACTGGTCACAAATATCTTCATCTAGAAGTCAGACAGGGGCTTCTTTCGTATAGTGTAAATTGGTAACTGTTCTGAACACAGTTTTAGCAAAGCAAAATAGGGAAAATGTCTTCAAGTATTAACAGAATTTATTCCAGTCAGGTTTAACAATATCATTGATATTAAGCACAAATAACAGAGGAATTAATTTATTACCTCGGGCCTGTTTGTGACCACTGCTCTTTAAAACAGCAGCTGCACCGGTCTTAAATTTTCCATCTATTTATCCTAAAACTAGACACTCTCAGGATGTGGCCTGCACACACTGTCTGCAGTGGTAGTCCACACTCCACAACCCAAGTCTTCCTACTTCTAACATAAAAAGAGATGGTTTGTGTTTGAATGTTTGAGTTAGTCTAAATAAAACTTGTGTTACAAACTCTCCTCAAATGTCACAAACAAATAAAACTTGTTTTTCAAGTTTAAATGTTGCACACACAAAAAAAATTGTTTAACAAGCCGGACTCTAACATTGCACTCAAAATATAATTTATAAATTGTCCCAGAGTACAAAATGATCTCTGCTCGCATACAAAACAGTCTCTCCTCGCGTATGAGACAATTGTACACACCCCGCAGCAAGTTTCTGCCAAAAGTCACGTGATAAATGAAGAATTGTCATTCTGACTAACCGACAGCTGGAGGCTTCATCCAATCAAAACAAGTGAAACGTGCCGGTGTCAAGGTAGTTATGCCTGTGACATTTTTTTATTCCACCTCATTTCCAACCTACTCAATGTAAAACTTCAGATATGTTTATGAAAGACAAGCGTTGTCATTTTATTCTTCCCTTTGCATGTTATAGCAACATATAGCCAGTGATATTGATTAAAAAAAGAAAACACGAGTGTTTACTTCAAAATATGAAGCTGACAGTAGTTTCTACTCCTTTCTCTGAAAGCCAAAAGCTCCTTGTCCGTTTCAAGATGTTCTCATCTCCTCTCATTGAAAACTTGTCAACAATAGTCTTGTAATAAAAATGAAATAGTAAATGTAGTGCACATCTACATATCGTAGGCTAAACCCAGTGGGAATATTACTTTGTCCTTCGTCAAATTAGTTAATTAAATCTATATTTGTGTTTTATATTGAATTATAATTTCTCTATGTTGTGCTATCCTTAATAAACAGTGTTTGATCTTTACTTTAGTGAAGGCGTACTTTTGCTTTTACCAGAGTCTTTTTTGCACTTCTATCTGTACTTTTACTTCGGTAAAGAATATTGATACATTGACACCTGTGGAAGGCAGCATAAGATTGTCTAGAAGCAATCTAAATCATACCTTTCATGAAAGCTGGTACTAAACCTGTGCTTACTCATTAATGCCATTCCGATCAAAAATGTGATGTTGGTCTGTTTTATGCTAAATATTCATACTTGAGAAGCGTAAATAAAAAACCCCACAACTTTAGCAATATATTAACTAAAAAATAAATGCTGCAGCCTACAGACACAAACAGGGGGCCCTAAGGGACTCTCCTACTGGTTGTCTGGTTTTTGTACAGCTTCCACTTTGGTCTGTATCACTGTGCCGCCTCACACAGTAATAAACAGCTGTGTCTTCTGGCTGCATATTCTGTCCCGTTATTGTTACTGTTCCAGCAGAAATGTCTTTGCTGTAGCTGAACTTGTTCTTCAGAGCATTATTTTGGTAAAAGTCATTATCATGCCACTTATGAAAAATCCATTCCAATGTCTTTTCCTCACGCTGTCTGATCCAACCTGTGGCATATGCATCAGTCAAAGAGTAACCAGAGGGCCGACAGGTGATGGTTAACGACTGTCCAGACTGGACAACTTTGGAGTCCGGCTGAGACAGATCAATACTAAGGACACCTGTAAGAAGCATAAAAACAACATCAGCATAACAATTCAGTTAATCTCAAAGTGAATTCAATGTATTTGTAAGTAAGAATCCACGCAAAGCTCCTCACATGATCCAGCTGTCAGCAGCAGCATCAGAGCTAAGGAGAACATGGTTGAAGCTGAACTGACGAGAGTTCCTAATTGTGTTGACAAACACAAACCCTTCATCTCCATTTAAACAAGCCTATTTTGCATATTGGGCATGTTTGCATTACTGGTATCAGAATTACACTGCATAAACATTTGTTTTGTGTAAGAGGCTTGTAATATTTCTAGCTTGGTCAAATGCAATTGCTATTTATGTACTTGTTAAAAAAAGTATTTTATCAGCCCTTTTTGTTTTCCTTAGCTTTTACCTGCTTTAAATAGAAGTTTCCTAATGTTCAATGACAGTTTTCATGATGTAAAATAATGAAATAATAATAATAAAAAACTAATCCTGGGACTCATGTTTAAAGCATTTCAGTGCCCGATCGCGTAACGACACAAAAATAGGCCCGTAAGCAACATTATCTGGGTGGTCCCAATATGAAGTACAACACATGATAAAGGTTCAGGATACGGCAACAGCTCCATAAATCATCCAAAAAGATTTTTAAAAATAGGCTCTGTGTATGTGCCTTGATGCTCTAGCTCTCTGGTTCTTTTTCTCAATTCTCAGTAGTATATCATTACACATCACACAAGGAAAAATAATGACTGCGCACCTTGAATGCAGCCATTGGTGACAGCACACCACCACATGTTAAAGATATCCCAAGTTTCAAAACCTCATTTCAGGGAGATGCATATCGTGTCCCATACATGCTCACTTCTTCATTCTTAAACTTCACTAGACATGGATATACTTTAGTATATTAGCATACAGTAACAAGCCATTGGGCTACCTTGAGCTTCACAGCCCCCTTCCTCACACCAACGCTCTCTCTATTTATCTCCTGTTCGCAATCTTTACTCACTGTAGCAGCAGCAACCTCTTCCTTTTCAGTTCTTTGTAAGAACGTGTTTATTTTGGGACGCTTTTCTAGTTTAATCTCACAGAAGACTCCTGTAAGATGATATACATATTAAATGCTCACATAAATGATCAAGGAAAAATAATTCTTACCATGAATACAAGTCACTGAGAAAAAAACAGAAAATGACATTCTTCTTAATTAAAAAAATTTAATTCAATTAATGTCAGGCTTTATAGTTCGATTTCTTCATATTCAGATTTTTAAAGGTTTACTAACAAAACTATCCGTACACTGTCTGACTGTATAGTTGCATAGAAGAACAAGTTGGCATAGACCCTCCTGGTGAAGATTAATTTCTTTCATTTTCTGTTAAATAACTTCTATATCTGTTAAATTCTATATCTGTTTACTTTCAATGTAATTCAGTCTAATGGACATTTTCATTTTGACATATGATGACCTGGGAGGTATAAATTAAATTGCAAAGTATCAGTGGTCTTTAAACTTCACCGCATTTGTGTGTGGATTGTTGAGACTCTCCTGATGTGCCTCAATACAGAAATGCAGTTTTTTATACAGGGGATGATTTGCAACCAATCACAGAGCTCCCATGTATAAGCCAATCACAAGAAAGTAATCCACGTAGGATGACTATTTGCTCAGCTCTAGTCCGGTGTTCTGTCAGCTCAGCAAACCATGTCAGGCCAGCATACCCTTAGTAATGCATAGAGTTTCAACTGTCTCCGCATTCCTTACATCCAAGCACGCTGTTAGCAGCATACTATTCCATCTGGTTTGCGTTTAGTTGAACCATCATTTATTTTTCAACAGGACAAGAACCCCAAACACACCTCCAGGCTGTGTAAGGGCTATTTGACCATGAAGCAGAGTGTTAGGGTGCTGCGCCAGATGACCTGGCCTTCACAATGACTGGACCTGAATCCAATCAAGATGGTTTGGAGTGAGCAAGACCACAGAGTGGAGGTAAAAGGGCCAACAAGTGCTAAGCATCTCTGGGAAGTCCTTCAAGACTGGTGGAAGACCATTACAGATTACTACCTCTTGAAGCTCATCAAGACAATGCCAAGTGTGTGCAAAACAGTAATAAAAGCAAAAGGTGGCTACTTTGAAGAACCAAGAATATAAGAAATATTTTCAGTTGTTTTACACTTTTTTGTTAAGTACATAATTCCAGATATGTTAAATCATAGTTTTGATACCTTCAGTGTGAATCTTCAATTTTCATTGTCATGAAAATAATGAAAACTCTTTAAATGAGAAGGTGTGTCCAAACCATTGGTCTGTACTATAAAAGATATATATATATATATATATATATATATATATATATATATATATATATATATATATATATATATATATATACATATCTTCTCTCACTTAAAGTCAATATCTCAAATTGAATTATAACTGCAGAGAATAAATTCCAGACAATAACTGTTATATAAGCCAGTTTAACACTGCACTATTTAAGCATTGATCTGTTGCTGCTTAGTTATGGCGCACGAGCGGCTAATGTTGTACCTGTTAATGGCGTGTTAACTTGATCCCAAAGATCTCCTTGTACAAAGTTGTTCCAGCCAGATGAACAATTTGTGAACAAATAAATTTTTTATTCAACGATGCACGGCCTCAGGGTTAACAATGACTCCACCACAGTGGTCAAAAACTTGTATGCCCATCCGGATTCAACACCTGTCAACTATCTGTCTCCTCTTGGTTTATATACTGGAGCTGACAGCCCCATCTAGTGACCAAAAAAATGAGAGAAAAGAAACAAACAAAAATACACATCTCAGGCTCCAATAACTGTCTTTAGTTAACATTGTGAACAGAGTAGATGAGAGAGCTGTCAAATATTTGTGAATCCTTTTTTTCTATTCCTCTTAATATATGTCTATAGTTCTTGGTGATCTGCTTATGAAGGAAAAACAGTTTGCATATACCTCCACCTGCAGGTTTTAAAAGGGGGCAAGGAAAACATTGATGTTTACTTCAAAGTGTAGAAAATAAATGGGGGTTTTAATGTTGTATAGCTCTAGTACTTGTTTCTTTCACCGTGGACTTTCAAGTACAGTAACACACAGCAGGGTCTTCAGGCTTTATAGTGTATTTAAAAAGTGTGCTTGGAAACTGAACTTCTATGTTCCATCCTAGTTAAAACAACCCTAACCCTTGATTACCATTGCGCCAAGCTTAAATGACTTCTTCCACAAAATACACTGTGCCTCATTATATTTTCTTTTCATTCACTGAACGGCTTGCTTTAACCATTGTTGGCTCTGTCCTGATGGCTAAACCAATAAAAAAGATGTTGCGACCGGACCTTGGAATGATGTGCCACAAAATTTTCATCTGGACAAAATGGGGAAGTGTAAATTCAAGGAAAATTGTAGCCTAGTAAACTAGTAAATAAAATCATGCTTGCCTGCAAGTGATCTAGGCTCGATCAATGCCCCAGGTGTCATAATCTGCTATGATAGCTGGCCTTAATTATTCATGCCTCTCATCTGCTTAACTCTCTGCTGCTCATCTTATTCACCTGCCAGTTTACCTTATTTTCAGCTCAGTTCCAGCTATCATGGTCAGATCATTGTTTGCTTTCGGTTTGTTCCCCATTTGATTCCTGTTAGTGTCTTGTCTGTCAGTTTTAGGTTTATTTCCAAAGTTCATGTTCAATTGAGGAGTTTATTTTTGAACCCATGTCTTCAGGCTAGTTTTATCCCTAACCAGTTATGAGAGCGTTTCAGCACTTCCCTAGTGATGCTGTTTTCCTGATTCTGTTCCCTCTCACCCACTGGCCCTATCTGGTCTGCTCGCCTGAACCTCTGTTAGACTCCTGCTGGATTTTTCCTCCAAGGTGCTTTTCTGTTTGCGCTGGCTGCTCCACGCATGGGACTCCGAAACTGTCCTCCAAGGTGCGGATCTGTCTGAGCTTTATGCTCGACGCACGGGACTCAAACCTGCCTTAATGCTCTGATGGATTCCTGGAACCTTGATCTGTCCATTCCTGAGTGGATTGTAACCCCTGACCAGACTGTGGACTCCTGGATTCCAGTACTACTCTGGTCTGATCTAAATCCCTGTCCTGGACCGGAGTCCAGCCTGCTCACTGGGGTTACTGCATCAGGGATGCTCTGAATGGCTCACGGCCGCCTCTCATTGGCAGTGCATTGGCTTATCCTGCCAGTGATTGAGAGGATGGACTGAACTGTTAAACCAGGTAAGTGACTCACTCTAACAATCATCTTCTGTTCAGAAGATCATGGTCACTTACCTGTGTTTCTCCCTAAACCAGAGTGTCAGTGAATGGGCGGTGCCCCGCTCCCAAACTATTGAACAGCTCTTGTTTGATTCAGCTTTGGAATCAGTTTGGGAAGGATTAGACTTGGGGTTTTCGTTGAAACGTGAGCAGGAAGAGGCTCTTCGCTCATTCATTTTTAAGAAGGAAGTATTCACCATTTTACTGACAGGCTGTTTGCTTACAATCCTCCACAGGCTTTCTGTCGTGCTTACTATGTCACAGTCATTTGCGCTCATTGGTCAGAGCGTTGGCCAATAGGCACAGACATGGTTTTAAAAAACAAAGTGTTCAACAATCTTCCGATGTCTCATTCATCGGGGCCAGACTAAATTACAAATTTAATCTCACATTTAGTCAGGTTTATCAGGCTATGAAAATTAGCTATCAAGCCAAGAGTCTTCGGCATGGCTAGAACCAGTATCAGGGAATGTACATCATTTTAAGACCTATGAAAGACTGATTTAAGATATTTTAACACCAATTAAGGCCTTTTATATTGAAGAATTCAATGCCTTTTAAGACTTTCTAAGAATCTGTGGGAACCCTGGATCAAGCATGCCCAGCACAAGTTAGAAATAATACATCTCAGATCACCTACTTTTTTTTTAGAGTTGTTCTTTCAAAGTTAATCTAGATCTATCCATCCATTCTCCATCACGCTAATCGGTTTGCTAGGTGTGCTAGTGCCTCTCTCCAGCTGTCTATAGGCAAGAAGCAGGGTACACCCTGGACAGGTCACAAGGCAACACAGAGACAAACAGGACAAACAACCATTCACACACACACACTCACACCTAAGAAGAATTTAGAGAAGCCAGTTATCCTAACAGTCATGTTTCTGGACTGTGGGAGGAAGCCCGAGTACCTGGAAAGAACCCACGCATGCTCAGGGAGAACATGCAAACTCCATGGTATCCTCAAACCACAGGTCTCCATTGTCCAAAATGTACACAATGCTGTCCCAAACAAATGCTTCATGTAATTGAGGGGTTGGTGAACAGCATGGTTTTTCACCAGAAACGTTTTCCCTTTTGTGTCGGGCCGGATGTGATGCAAAATGTAAAACATCAGAGTTTCTTGTGTGACAGTTATCCTGAACTGAGAAGAACCAAAAACACCAGCATGGTAATTAAAAATAATGTGCAATAACAACCAAAAGGGTCACCAAAGACATCAATGCAAAAAGTACATTCCAGGTATAAATATGTATAAATCCATGAACTATTCTACTGGTCAAAAGTGATTTTTTTTTTATCAGATTCTAAAACAGAGATGGGGATGGTTTATTTTGCAACACTTCAGTGATCCCAGTCACTTAGGGGAATCTAAACTTTGAAGTTGGACATCTAGCGTCCCTAATGGCTGAAATGTACAGTGTTGCTTTAAAGAGGTATCTAGAATTTTATTCTTCCATCTCCTGAATATTTCAAACTTAGAAACATCTTATTCACGAGTGAAAAAGAAAACCGTATCCATGCATTTAAGGCTTCAAGGCTTTGCTATAAGGAAGTTTATTTAACAGTTTGCACTGAGGATTAACAGAAGTTTATTTTTTTTTCTCAGTTGTGCTTGTTTCATCCTGTAAAAAAACTTTTTTTTTTGTATGGTTAGAGCTCCACATTATATATTATGGACAATTTGCTCAACATTATAACATATATTTCTCTTGCCATGTTTTTCAAATTATATTATATGTCCCCGGATGTAAAAAAAAATAAAAATAAATAAATAAATAAATAAAAAAAACACAGTAGTAACAAAGAGATTTGGTGGATTATTTAACCCATTATCAAATGAAAAAAAAAAAAGAACATTGACAGGACAACATAATTCTGTTTATTATTAAAGTAAAGACATTTGAAAAAGTTCTGCAGATTATGAGAAAAAAGAAAAAGCAGAGCTGTGGTTAACCAGTGTTTTCTCTGCATGTGAAACTGAGCTGCTGTTATGTTCCAGCCAGATTTTCATCTATATTTCAACTTCCTGTGGATATGTGGTTTCAACCGATCAAATTGTGTGCTAAGAACTGCAAGATGAGACGTGGGCATATCTGTTGTTTCCCCGCATCATTTAAGTTTTTTTATTTTTTTTTAAACGTATTTATATGACTGGAAATAACCTCTTTGTGGCTCAATGCAGGGGCAGTTTAACCTATTATCATACAGAACACAAAGAGTAAAAAAGTTTAGAATGATGAGGCGAATGATTTTGCACAATAGTAAAAAAAAAAGATGACAATTGAAATACAGAAAAGATTTCATAACATGTAAATATTATAAAACACTTGTATATGGGCTATAGGATGCATTAAAATCTGACTGAAGATCTTCAAGATGACAACAAACTATGAAAGAAAAAAAAAGCTCCAAGGAATGGTTTTCCGGCATGAAGGGAAATACATTTAATAAACACAGACAATATTAACCTATTACTACAACTTACAATAATAACAAGGTAAAAACAAAAAAGAACGCATGTTAAAGACTAAGGATATTTTTAAAAATCCATATAAATTACAATCAATTTATGAATGACAAATGTTAGCTTTTTTTTTTTTAACAATATTTTTCTATGTATTAGAAAAGATGTCTGTGTTTAGGTAAACTTACATCTTTTTTTAAAATAGCAAAATTTCTTTCTATTATTCTTTGTGAAATAATTTTATAGGTTAAAAAAAAGAGTTCTGAAGATTTACTTTTTCTTATAAGGGTATTTCAAATGATTCATTTTCTGTATAGATGTTTCTTTAGAAAAATAGTTATTTTTTAATAAAATTCCTTAGATTAATTAATTAGATCTATAAATGAACTGCTTTGCTCAGATAATTGGATGTGCTCTCCTGACTGCTTTAACGTTTCAGTTACAGAAGAGCAGGCCCCTGATGGTGAGGACAGTGCTGAAGGCCAGAGCTTTGGTGAACACCAGTCGGACTCCGTTCATCAGCAGCAGGTAGAAGTTCAGCTTGGCTTTTTCTGGAGGGTAAAGGCATAGAGTTCAGACTGAACAAAGACTGAACACAGCACTGACAACTAAACTAAGACAGAAAATGTTCAGACTTACTTGGAGAAATGTTTCCACATGCATCGTCTGATAAGAGACAGAAAGAATATACTTTAAGTCACACACATCATTAAAACTCTGATCTACAGATCTGTCTAAAGAAACATGTTTGACATGCACAGACTAAGTCAGCAAACACTCTGATAAGGACAGATATAATAAATGATTATCTGAAGTTTAGCTAAAGTTTTTAGGTATAATGCTCTATTAGGAAGAAGTCAATTACGATATATTATAATAGCCTTGAAATTATCAAAATAAACATTTAGATGACAGCTTTTCTCAAAGCGAAAAAGTTGTGACTTTGTTACCTGCTTCATTGTTGCTGAAGGTCCCATTCATCTCACAGGAGTGGATGGTTTGATTGCTAAAAGCAACAAAGTAGTAGGTGTTGTTCTTTGACAGAATCGGATCTTCGGCGCTCACGTTGACTGGACCACCTTTCAAATTTAGAACCACATCTGCCCCCTTCGGATGGAAATCTGTGACCAGACAGACATCTGGACCCAGATCATCTGCTGACTTTGGCGGGTAGCCAGGAGTCTGCAGGGGACTCAGGATGAATAAAGTTGGAGGCACATCTGGACCATCTGTACAAAAACAAATTCAACCAGAAAGCAGTTTTAGACTTATTGATGTTCAGGGTTGAAGCCAAAGAGGGAGTATTTTTATCTGAGCATCAGCAAAGAAATTTAGATCATACCAGGTTATTAAGAGTAATTATTATATTGCATTGGCAAAACAGAGTTTTATTTTAATGCATAAACCAAGTTACAGTCTTAAAAAAAGAGCAAAAAGGGAATGCTTTGTTTATTTTATACAATTGCCATGTATAAAATCAATCAAGCTTCATAAATTTATTTTTATTCTTTTTTCACCTGAAATTGAAATTACTGTAGAAGCACGGGACAAGTTTAATTTGCCAGCGTATTATAATTTCTACAAATATTTCTAAAAGAAATAGATACTGAATAGATTTCAGTGTGCTTAAGGATATCGCAATTTACTCTATAATTTATTTTTCCTTTGGGGTAACTCAAACTTTAACCTCTTCATTCTAAAAATGTTTCCCGCAAAGTTCACCTGTTGTTGACTTGTGGTAAATTAAATGCTTGACTCGTGACATAAATTAATTTCTATTATTTGAAATAGACGTTAAATTAATAGAAAGAAATTCAAATAATTAAAGAAATACTATCATTAAATTAAAAATCTAGTTATAATCATTGGCGTATGTGTTTATTTATTTGTAAAAAACAAACAAAAAAAAGTAATAAAGTGACTGAAAATACTTAAGCCCTGAAAATAAATGCAGCTCTTAGCTTTTGGGACTTCTATGTATCTCTAATGGATTCAGGTCATGAATAAAAATAATAATAAATGACAAATACATTCTAACTATTCCAAACAAATGATAGAAATCCCTTCAAACAGTACAACAGTACAATAGTACAGTAGTTGCCTGATAAGCTTATATTTTTCCTCTCATTTGTCACTATGAAGATGCTCCCAACTCGTCTTTCTTTATTTCATATATATATATATATATATATATATATATATATATATATATATATATATATATATA
>NW_015151047.1:518278-520734 GCF_000732505.1 Cyprinodon variegatus
AGTAATCAAAGCAAGATCAGTAAAATCCACAAATGAATCCTAATATAAAGATTTTTCTTATAAAACAATGTAATGAAAATTACAGCTTATAAAAGACACACCAGTCATTTTAAAATGTTCATTTTTCCATTTATCTCCTAGTCTCAACTTATTTCAAGATACTGGTTTAAACTGTGCTGCGCTGATACAAAACCTACATTCCTATTTACCCTTTGCAAATCATGGTTTTACTAAATTATTTCTACAATCTTTTAAAACCCTTCTTTCGGCATTTATGCTTGTTGATCTTTCTCACAGAAAGCCGGTTTAAAGGAAAAACTTTTTTTTAAATCCCCTTAAAACTTTGTTTTTTTTTAACTAACATTGATGTGATCTGAACGTTATTTAACTATTTTAATTAAACTGATGATAATTAAATAAGACATTATTCCTTATTACATATTTTAACTGCAGAGAACTGACAAAACTGAACTCAAATAAAACTTAAAAAATGTTTTTTGATACTCTCTTTGAACCGCTTAATGAAAAAAAATGTTTTACATGATCAGTGAGAATCCATTTCTCCTGATGCTAAATGTGTTTGATGCAATATTTTAAAATCTGAAATAAATCTTTAAAATAAAATTTGGCAGTGAGAGTAAAATAATAGACTTCCACCACAGCGTTTCCAAATATGTAAAAGGTATTTTAAGTAATTGTTTATCAATTAACATTAAGAGGATTAGTTAAAAATATGCTTAAACTTTACATAAACAGAAACAACAAAAAAACTATTTATCTTTTTTTAGGGATCTTACCTGGTATGACAGTAACAATAGTTCCATTGCCCCAGTAGTCTAAATCTCACAGTGCTACATCTTCACTGAGTCCTTGAACAAAAACCCAAAGCACCAGAATGAAAGGCATAAAACTAAATAAATGAATAAGAGAGATTTAACACTGGTAAAAATCTGGTAAGATGGATATTCTGGTGTAAAGACTCTAAATTAAAAAAATATGTAAATTTTCTGTAAACATTGAAATAGACTCAGATAGTTACTGCACTTAATGGATGAAAAAGTACTGATTGTTTAACTTTTCAAACATTCTGTGTATTATAAAGGTAAAAATAGGTACTTACCTCTTATTCAACGATATATGGATTTATTCTGTGTGTTTTTTCTATGAATTATTAAGGCATATATCCATGTTTTGCTCTGAGGTTTTTGTGTTGGTGTATATCTTTGTGCCCCCAAATATCACTGTGAGAAGATGTGATACAAAAACCTGCACCACTGGCAGAGGGGAGGAGGAAACAAATGGAAAGGAAAAAGTTATAACAGTGTGTTATAACAAATTTTGAATTGCCACAATATAAACATTTTTTTTTACACCTTTTTGAAACATAGTAGCTGAAAATGCTAGTTTGTAATCTATAAGGCAGAAAGTTAAAGAATATAAATATATACAATTAGTTTTGTTATTTTAAATAATCTATGCTGTCTTTTAAATTTGGACATCCTTAGAAGAAATCATTAACAGATCTAAATGATGTTCAGTTTAAAATATAATTTACATTCAATTATGATATGAATCATTTTGCTTCACAACTTTGTTAGGGGTTCACACAACAGGTAACTGCAGTTTTCTTTTGTTTTTGTTTTTCTTCTGTTAATCTGAATTTATGTTATTATAACTTGGTACTTTGACAAATGTAAGAACTCTACAAAAAGTTTTTCTATTTGTATGGGCATAATAGGCAAAAAGTCCACTGTTCAACATAAAAAATTCTAAAATATACGTCCAATCTGGAAGAGGTGAGGTGATGAGCTAAAATAAACCCAGAACTCAGTAGACAGGTACTGTAGAAATGTTGCAGATTGTATTTGAATTGTAGTTTTAGTTTAGTTTTTTAGTTTTTTTAGTTTAGTTTTAGTTTTTTATTTTTTTATTTTTACCAAATCTGTTGAAACAATTAAAATAAAATAAAATAATGCAACAGGGACATGAAGTGCCTCAAAGACAGTGCAGGTTCACTACTGAGGCTACAGTACTTGATACAGGTCTTTTGGGTTTGATTTTCAGTCCTGTGCCAATAAGTGCATTTTTTCACCTTCTCATTTGGCTTTACTTCCTGTCTGGACTTGAGAAAAAATGCTATGAATGCCAAAAAAACAATGAAAAATGCAAGAAATGTAGTCTCTGCAATTTATAAATATATTTTTTCTCTCTGCAGAAGATAAGCCTGATATTAACTGAGGATCATACATTATTGCTGGCATCTTGTAGGAGTGGGTTATATAAAAGTTATGTATAAAATCATGCTTAAAAATCTATTTTTGCATAACAGAAACTATTTAGTTAATAGCCACAGATCTAAGAATAGGGCATTTGTGAGTGTTTTAAACATTACTCATCTTAAAGAACTACTTTATTGACATTAAAAGTACCAAGGAGTTTATTTCATATTGTTTGAG
>NW_015151047.1:521466-523352 GCF_000732505.1 Cyprinodon variegatus
GCATTTGAGATATCAAAAAAGTACTCCAGAGTGTTGTTCAGCATGGGGGTGAGTAGAAAATGAAGGCTAATCATGTTTTGGGTGTACTATGCCTTTAATAACTGTATGTGGGTCAACTTTAGCCTTTATGGCTTCTTACTACAGTGCAGAGTCTTTCAGGATAGCTTTATTGGATGCCCTAAGCTGCCCCTGAAGTCTGTATATGCATGTGCGTGGCTGTGCGTTCTACATATATTTAAGTTATCCTGTGAAACACTAGTGACTTGCTTCGGGTGTGGTTTCTCACCAGTGGGCACCAAATAGGAACCAGCTGTAATTCAGTAAGTGGCAGGAAATTTGAAATACACTGGTGGAAAGTCATTCAGAAATTATTTTTTGTCTGATAGCTCCTTGTCTGGTGACATACAGGTATTACAAGTGTTCAGACTTAGGGGTTTGGGGTTTTTTGTACAGCTCTGATCATGTTTCACATCACTGTGGAGTCTGGCACAGTAATACACAGCAGTGTCTTCAGGCTGCAGATTCTGTCCCTTTAAAGTCACTGTGTTATTGGAGGGTTCTGTGGAAATGCTGAACTTGTGTTTGAGTGAATCTTTGTAATCTGCTGAAATTCCGTTTGCATCTCCAATCCACTCCAGTGCTTTCCCTGCAGACTGTCTGATCCAAGCTGTCCAGAAGCTGCTCACAGAATAAGATACCTGACAGCTGATAGTCAAAGGTTGACTTGGCTTCAGAGCTACAGAGGCTGGCTGTGTTAGCTGTTCAGACTTCACCCCTTTTGACATGAGAAGTAACTGAGTCAGACAAGATGGGAAAATTATGTTTGTTGTAACAAATAGCTGATACACATTTCAAAAAACTTACCTGTAGTTGCTAGGAGCAGTAGCACAGCTGCAAATAACATGTTGACTGATCGCCTAAACATCCTGTCAGCTCAACTCTATGCCATGGCATTTATATACCATGATGGAGGGGGGCAGGTTTGCATGTATAGGACCTACTCTTTATAGCAGTTTCAGTCTAATGCAATTCAGCAGAACAGAGACCCAAATGATGAACTATAGAGAAACATATTTAAACCTTTTTAAGTTTCTCATTGTTGACGAAAATTTTATCAAAGACATGATTATAAATGGAGACACTGAAAGTCAAATGACATATTTATGTGAACACTTTTCAGCCTTAACTTTAGAAAATATAAAATTATCCATCTATGGTTTAAAAAATTATATATTATTATATTATATATTTTTATAAATCCATTATATATACATCCCTAAAAGAAAAGAATCAAATTAATCATAGAGAACTATTGATAGTTACACTTATACTAAGCTATACAATTACAGTGTGATCAGATTTTTCATCTTTGGCATCTGAGACAGGCCTAATGTATATTTCAATCAATACCCTGCAATTTTCATTTGTAAAATAAACCTATCAAGTAATAATACATTTTCTCCTCATTTCCAAAATCACATTTTTCAAACGTGTCAAATCTAATATTTTTCCAAGCAGTCTATCCATTTAGGAACTCTTTCCTAAATAATAAAAAAAGTCATCTTCATTATATATATGATTTGGGAATGGAAGGAGAGCAGTGTTGTTGATATAAGAACATAGTATAATATTTTGATATGGCTCAAGCCAGAGATGTCTCCACATTTGCAAATGTGTATGATGTAATGCGACTTGTGAGGATGTGGCAAGGTGTGATACTAGATTTATATAAAATGTTTTTTTTATTGTAATTCAGAGCCCACTTCAACGAGAAGTGAGATTTAAATAAAGACATAACATGTGGGGAATTACAATGTTGTATTAAACTATGTCTATGCAAAGACTATCCCTTACCACTGCTGTAAATGAACATGTAAACACAATAG
>NW_015151047.1:524953-526483 GCF_000732505.1 Cyprinodon variegatus
GCATAGAAAGCAACCAGCTGCCTAAAAATTTAAACGTTTGATTTAATTATATTTTAAATATAATTGAATACTTCCTGAGAAAGGTAAAATATATATGAAAAACTGATTAAAGGAAGCAAACAAAGATGAGCATGTCAAATATGATTTGGATTTTAAGGAAAACATAATTTCTTTATTATGATGTTTCTACAGACTACAAACCTGCATTGGCCTGGGTTAGAGTAATATCTGCTACCTCCAAGGGTAGAATGCAGCAAAGACATAAATGTGGTCTTTAGATGAGAGATCTCAGCCAAAATGTTAACTGGAAGGAGGCCAAACAAGAACAGCATCGTGAAAGGCGGCATAGAAAGCATTTTTGTTGTTTGTTTGCTCAATGTAACGTATCTTGGGGGCTAGAAATCATGTCAGAATATGAATATTTGGTCTATTTACATCATACATTGTTGATTTGATTTGCTATATAAACTCAATTACTTAACTCTACATACAGTCCAATTATTTTTTCTTTTTTATTTCAAATCCATTTCAATTCAAATAAAATTTTTGGATGTGATCAAAATTACTATTAGTAAAAAAATTAAAGAAAACCCCACAATAGTCGTAGAAATAACTTGACTATAAAATTTCTATAAAATTAACAAATGAAAGTAAGACATAGCTTTTCCATCTTGGTTCAACAGAATGATAGGAATAGAATAGAAATAGAATAGAAATATAGAATAGAATAGAAAAGAATAGAAGAGGAATAGAATCGAATATAATGGAATGGAATGATTTAACAGGAACTTATCAATCAGGCCCGGACAGAAAGTATGGCATACTTAGTTTAATATTTTGTTGCACAACCTTTTGAGGCAATAACTGCACTACAGTGATTCCTTAAACTGTCAGTGAGATTTCTGCTCCTTTCAGTTGGTATTTTAGCCCTCTCCCCAGGAATAAACTGCCTAAAACTCGAAACATCTCGTTTTAGCTCCTTCCAAAGATGCTCTAAAGCATTTAGGTCAGGATTCATAGAAGGTCACTTCATAATAGTCCAGTGTTTTCCTCTTAGCAGTGATTGAGTTTTTTTATCTGTGTTTTGGGTCATCATTCTGTTGGAGATCCGTTATTGGCAACTGAGACAACGCTTTCTGACACTGAACAGCACATTTCTCTCTACAATCCCTTGATAGTCTTGATGTTTTATTTAACCCTGAAATGACTCAAGATACCATATGCCAAATAAAGCAAAGCATAAGAGGGCCTCCATATTTCCATGTAGGTACAGGGTTCTTTTTCCATCTGTGCTTACAATTCATAACCCAATAAAATGTAGATGTAGAGTTGGGACAGTAATGTTAAGGCGACTATACAAATAAAAAATTTGAATGATTTCTTTTAATTTTATATAAATATTTTCTAGATTGTATTTTGGCCATATTGTTGAGTATTGAGTATTCAAGTAAATAAATATATACATATAACCTGTTACAAAACACTAGTACAGATTCTCTAATACACATCTGTTGAGGATGACAAACTGTT
>NW_015151047.1:529563-531102 GCF_000732505.1 Cyprinodon variegatus
TGACAAACTGTTGGCAGGATGTTGAAAAACAGGAAATTACCAACAACCACATTAGTTATTGTGTGCTGATGTAACTCCTGTTTTCTGCTCTGGGAGTTTTTGTACAGCCTCTCTGCTTTCATTAACCACTGTGTTTCTCTGGCACAGTAATAAACAGCAGAGTCCTCTGGTTTCATGGAGGACAGCCTCAGGTTCACAATGTTTTTATTAGTGTCCCTGGTGATTTCTATACGTCCTTGGAACCTGCTGGCATAGTCATTGCTTCCACCACTCCAAATAACACCCATCCATTCCAGTGCTTTTCCTGTAGGTTGTCTGATCCATGCTGTGCCATAGCTAGTGACAGAATATGAGACCTGACAGCTGATGGTCAGAGTCTGACCAGGCTGCACAAACATAGAGGCTGGTTGGGTCAGCTGCTCACACTTCACACCTGTAGGAGACAACATAAAATTTAAAAAAGCATATTATCAATACTTGTTAGGTATCAGTATAATCTGTGCCTAAAAAAACCTCACAGGAACCAGCAGCCAGCAGCAGCAGAGCTATAGAGAGCATGTTGCTGTTGAAGATGATCCAATTAGAGCTTCTCTATGACTCTGTGACTGACAATAACATGATATAGCATAATATTTAATTTGCCTAATGACAGCCCAGCCAATCACAATAGGCTGTCATGCTCTTAGGACCATTACAGGTTGATTTTTTTTAAACAGGATACAGCTTAAGTGTACTTATCTACATTCTTAATTAATGTCTTTCTCATTGATCTTGACATACTATATATAAAACATATATTAAACACATTTCCTTAAATAAACATGAATTTGTGTTAATATATCATCACATTTATTTTTTCATGTGTTACATGCAGAAAGGTGTTGCTGTCATATGAAAGATGGAGCAACTTTTATGAATTAAGTTTGATGCTTTAAATAATCATTATTAAAATCCTCTTATAACAATATTTTATGAGTATTTACTCCACTTTGGATTTCATGGAATAAAATACAAAAGAGCACCACTTTTATTAGAAGTAAAATATTTGAAATTTCTAATAAGTGAATACAATTGCAAATAGTTGTTTGAAATATTATTTTTTCAATCATAACTGTAATAATATAATATCAAGTTTTACTTTGTTGTGAAATTTGAAAAAGTGTAATTAATTATTAATCCTGAAATGCACTCAAAACAATATTAAACATTCAATGGCACAAGGGGGCCTTCTAGAGTTAATAAACAATAATAGATGTTTTTTTTTTTTTTTTGTCTTTTATTATAAAAAATTACTTAAAAGAAAAAATTACAACATAATTCAAAATATACCAAAAACAGAAGATATTTGCTATACAAAATAAAAATCACACAAAAAAACAAAACAAAACAAAAACAAAAAACAAAATCAAATCAGCGTTATTATTCATTCATAAAGTCCATTCTATACTGTATTTTCTGTTGAGAAGTGGTCCAAATATTTCCTTGCAGCGGTCCTTGTTGATGTTATTAACTGTCCTTAAATGTTCCTGCATCAGTCCA
>NW_015151047.1:533612-536469 GCF_000732505.1 Cyprinodon variegatus
TTGAATAGTTTCTAAAATGCTTGTGATGTCTGTTACTTTTTCTCCATCATTTCTTATCAGTTCATTTATTGTTGATTTAATTTGGTTGCGTTTTTCCTGTGCCAGAAAGAAAGCAGTAGATTTTTCTCCATCTGTTAAATACCTGGCTTTAGTCCTAATTATGGCTCCTCGACATTTATTTATCTCTATTTGATCTAACTGCTTCTTGATCAAAATGTAATTTGTGATATCTTTATTTTTATCGTTTTCTAAAAGATAGATGTTTATAAGGCTGTAGCTCTGTTGTCTGGTTTTGTTATTGTGTGCCCATGGCACAGTAATAGACAGAGGGTCTAATCTTCAAAAAATACCAAATAAGGAGCAAAAAGCATTTTGTTTTATTTTATTTTAGTGCATGCAATAGGAGGTTGTACTATGAGTGATCTGTAATGATGCTGACACAAATGTTTGGACTTTCAAACCAGTTTAGCCCATTAAAGGTGCTGTAGGAGATCTTGGAAAAACGATCCCAGCAAGCTATATTTTTGAACATACACAAACATGCCTCTCACTTCAGACCACCCCTCGAAACCACGCCTTCAAAACACATGCTATCTGCTGCGCATCTAAAGCAGCAGGAGCAGCGCTGATGATGCATAGGACTATAATCACTCCTCTGAAACAGTTTGTTAAGGCCTAAATTAATTTTACATGCTGAAATCTGCCGGCAAAAAATGCGTGCAGTTTGGATTACCTACATGAAAAATGCTTTTAGGCCGGTCACCTCCACCGCGGCAAACCGCAAGGAGGCGACCGGGTCATAAGCTGCTGTTGATCTGGATTTCTAGTGACAACAGACCAGTGTACGAGGGTCTCAGTGGCTCCGACAGAAATAATGTTTGAAGCTAGGATGGTAATCTGGATGAAGTGACCGGACTGACTGCACTGATAATGTTTTCAGATGGACTTTCTCACTTCAAAATAGATTTAAACAACTTTTAACCCACTGATCACAGCAAATATAGCTACCATTGTTACAGGTAAAGAGAGGATAGGGTAGCTTCGTTCATACCCACTTTTTTCACCGCACAGTCAGAGCAGCAACCTGGATTTTGGTCGACTAAAGTGCAGCACATAGTCGAAACAGGGAGGGGACGTAGTAAGATGGCTGGAGTCATTTGGATTGCAAGGTGTGTCACCAAAAGCATCCAGGGATTCTCCACATAGAGCAAAATGAGCCAGGAGCCTCTTCAGAACAAATCCAACAGACAACAAGTCCTCATGTCGACTTCTCAAATGCAACCACTCAGACATGTGGGCATATCAGAGCCATGATGATGCTGTTGTCTCTAGGGTTGCAGTTAAATTTAAAAGTCAAATTCAGAACTAATATATTAGAGTTCCTAGAGTAAAATCCCCCAAAACTCTAAATTATACAGGAAACTGTCTAAACTAGATGATATAATATCTCTTCCTATTTTGAAACAGGAGGAGGATTTATCAATCAGGTTTGAACAAAACTTCTGGGCTCAGATGTCTAAGAACTTTTAACATGACCCAATTTACAATTAATACGGTACAAAATCCTCCACAGAGTGCACTATCACCTCAAAGATTATTCAAGATGGGTTTTGCACAATCTAATATCTGTCCACAGTACAAAGGTAATCAACTTTATAATTATATTCACTCATTATGGTTATGCACACAGGTTCAGAGGTTCTGGGTACAGGTATGTAAGCACTTATCAAATTGCTTGAGGTGTAAAACTTCACCTTCCCCAACAGTTTGTTTGCTTTGTGACTTTGAGGGAAGCTATCTGGGAAAAAAATAGTTTGTATGGCTTTTACTACTGTACCTTATGTTTCACAAAGAAAACCATGCTCAAGGATTGGAAAAGTAAGAAAAAACTCAGTATCAATCGGTATAGATTGGATAATTTTTATCTTGGGACAGCATCTGCATCCCTATCAGACTGATCTCTCTGGCCTCCCTTGATCGGCTCCATCACTTAGTAAAGTGAGGGGCTGTGGGATGTGTCCTGCAGGGCATGGGGTCTGGTTCGGGGGTCCCTAGATCTTGAGGCCCTAGGTGGTACACGGAGTGGGGCGGGGCTTGGGATGCCTCTGGGCGGCCTACATCAGCCGCTTGTGGTGCTCTTGTGGGGTTCCGTGGCGACGGACATGGGTTACTGGCCTGGTGGCTGTGCTGGCACTGGGTGGCTCCGCGGTGGGCCCAGGGGTCCCTGTGTCATGTTTCCCTCGGGCGTGTGCTGTGGCGGGGCGTCAGGAGATTGGGTTCTCTGGGGCATGCTGCTTGGGATCTGGGCCAGTGTACGCCCGAGGGTGTCTAGCTTTGCCGGGGCCTCTGGTGTGCTGGGGGGCCTTGGGGCCTGTTGAACTGGTAGGGGGGCATGGATAGATGTGGAACTACTGATAGAAACTGATGTTTCAAATGTTTTAGAGCCCTGGGAGGTAATAAACAGTGTGGACGGTAGGCCTTATGCTGTAAAAGCTAAAGTTGGCTTGGTCTTAAAAGGTCCCACTAGAAGCTACTGCAAATATAAAAATATCTGCACTGCTGTAACAGCCAACAGGATCTCTGTTGAGTATCTTAAAGAAATGTACAATCATGATTTTAACGAAAGATCATCAGAGGAGAAAGCTGAAATGTCCAGAGAGGATCTGCATTTCATCAACATTATTAAAAACTCAACAAAACTTGTTGGAGGTCATTATCATATTGACTTACCCAGCTTGCCAAATAACATCTGTGTTGCAGAGCTGCATCTCCAGAGCCTTAGAAGTAAATCTGACAAAGATTTTCAGTACAGGGATGAATACACTGCATTTGAAAACAACATGCTGCAACAAGGACA
>NW_015151047.1:536479-547058 GCF_000732505.1 Cyprinodon variegatus
ATGGTCAATATTGATGCCATGTTTCACCAAGTTTACATCTCTGGAAAAACATGTCAACTTTGTTCATTTCCTGTGGCGGTATCATTGTGACACTTCAAAAACTGCACAGGAGTTCAGGATGTTGGTTCATTTATTTGGAGCGTTGTCTTCTCTCAGCTGTGCAAATTATGCTATGCTAAGAATTGCTGAGGACAATGCACAGTAGTTCCAGCTGAAGTGGTTGATACAATCAAAATTAACAATTATGCAAAAAATTGTTGTTTGTGCTGCTTTGGCTTTGAAGATATTAATGAAAGGTTAAAGGTCAACCAATCCCTTGGCCCTGCTCACATTTGCAAAAATAAATAAAACTTGGTGTCAGTCAACTCTGCTATGTTTGTGCTGGTTTGTACAGCAAAAATGTTTGTTTGTGCCGCCATCATTTTTTTCCAGGTTAAATTTGTATTATTCATATTCATAGGTTAGCAACTTATAATTTATATGCAATTCACAGCTTCAGCATGAACAGATACAGATGTTCACTGATCTTTGATGACCTCTACAAACTATTTTTTTTTTATATTTTTATATATATTATAATATATTAATACTAAATTAATATTTTTAAAATGATAGCAGTACAAATGGAAACTTTTGATATACAAAAACATATTTTTTTTAAATATGTATTTTGAATATAAAATATTTAAAATAAATACAGTACATACCAAAAGTTTGGACACACCTCATTCAAAGAGTTTTCTTTATTTTCATGACTATGAAAAAATTTAAGATTCACACTGAAGGCATCAAAACTATGAATTAAAAAATTTGGAATTATATACTTAGGGTCAGGTCTGTTTAAAATCTGTTCCACAGAAGAAGATGCAGTATACATGGTGAAGAGGCTGACAGACCTTACTACACTAAGATTTGAATATATTTTTAATCTGTTCCAAAGTTTCTCGCACATATCAGACATTATCAAATATAATTTAAGTCTAACTTTTACAAAATAAGAAATGATGCAGCAACTCTACACTTATTAAACCCCCACCATGGGGGTTCAAAACATCAATAATTGAGGAGCCCATGTATGATGTGAAAACATAGTTTCTTGCCAAGGATGTCTCACAATTTTACTCCTGGCTTCCGGCTAAATTGCAATTATGAATGACTGAAAAGTAATGGAAAGGAACAAAAAATGTTTGAGCAGCAGCAGCAGAGAGATGAATAGTGAGCAAAACAAATACTATTGACTGAGAGTTGGTGTAACTTGGTTAAATGTCTATTAAAAACTCTTTAAAACAAAGGTAATCTTCTGCTATTGGTCAAAAAGTATTCTTTTGGTAAACATATTGTGACATACAGATTGCGATTAAAAGCATTTGGTCTGAGACTATAAAAGAAAAATATATACAAACATACAAAGTTTCACTATTTACAATGAAATAAGTTTGGTCTTTATTCTATTTTAGGATCTTAGTTACAACAAACCAGTGAAAGGTCACAAAATCTAAACTGTTGCATAAAAATGCAGAGCAGAAAGATGTAGGTTACCATGTTCGCAGTTTGCAGTTTATTAATAAATTGATTTTGTTTTTTGACAATCTTAATATTTTATTTTGAAAATTCTATTTGTTTTGTAGTTTTTTTAATCCATCACATCCAAAGACTCTCTGAACTGCTTTGAAAAAAAGGTGGTCTAAGAGCGCCTCCTCTGGCTCATAAATAACATTTTGGATGTTTTTGTACAACCCTGCTGATTGTTCATGTCACTGTGGTTGTCTGGCACAGTAATACACAGCAGAATCTTCAGGCTGCACATTCTGTCCATTTAGAGTAACTGTGTTGCTGGAAGAATCAGTAGAAATGCTAAACTTGTTTCTGAGTGAGGTTTTGTAGTCTGTTGAAGATCCAACTGCACGACCAATCCAATCTAATCCTTTCCCTGAGGGTTGTCTGATCCAGTGGGTCCAGTAGCTATTAACAGAATATGAGACCTGACAGCTGATGACCAAAGGCTGACCTGGCTGGACAGTCATGGAAGCTGGTTGTTTCAGCTGTTCACACTTCGCACCTGTAAGTAATTTTATGTTTAGAAATTATACAAGATAATAAAGAAGCATAATATCTGAGATATTTTTTTTAAATTTCACCAAGCCTAAGAACAGGATCAGAACAGCACCACACACATTTTAACGGATCAAAAAGACATCCTGATAACTCTATGTCAATGAGGTTTCTTTTAACAAATAACTGATATACATTTCAAGAAACTTACCTGTAGCTGCTAGGAGAAGTAGCACTGCAGCACAAAACATGTTGACTGATCGTGTAAACATCCTGTCAGTTCAACTCTACAGTATGTCTTGGCATTTATATACCACGATGGAGGGGGGCAAGTTTGCATGTATTGGACATACTCTTTATGGCAATTTCAGTCTAACAGAATTCAGAAGAACACAGACCCAAATTATGATTTATACAGAAACATATTTACTTTTTTTTATTTAAAATATCTATTTTTTGGGCTATTTTGTTACCATTTATATACTAGTCTTTTTAATTTTTCATCTATTTCCCCCCTGCAGCCATGTGCAGGGAGGTTGGCTACTGTCCCATGGATTGTACATTTCTGAATAATATGTGCAACTGTGGTCACAGAAACAGTTGGGCCCATAGACTTATCATGCTTATATGTACTGTACCTTGGGGTTATTTGTACCTTTGTAAATATTTTTTTTTAGTGTTTACAATTCAAAAACTAATCATGTAGATGTAGAACTGGGGCAGTAATGTAAAGCCGGTTACGCAACAAAAAAAATTGAAGATTTTGTTTAACTTTAAATAAATATATTCTTGATTGTATTTTGGCCATATTGTTTTCATATGCTGTTTTAAAAGGAGTGATAATGTGATACTGAACTTGAGAAATAACTAGAATTAACATTCACAGCTAATTAATATCATTTTTTTCTTTAAAATAATAAACTCCAATAATCAACAAAAGCAATAAAAAAATAAGTAATATGAATTATTATTGTTATCCAAAAGTTAGATTTTTTTTGTTCAAAAGGTCATTTTTAAAACAGATTGAAACATATTTACAATTTTGGAAATGAGTATTCTAAAAAGAAATGATTGGTTAATATGTATATATATTTTTTATTTATAAATGTTTTGCCTGAACAATTGCTTGTAACTTACCTCAGAAACTAGCACACCTAACATGTATTGGATCCTGTCTAAAGACAATATTTTACAGACTTCTTTCAAGATAGTTCAGCAACTGTCTACTAGGTTTCAGAAGTTAATGTAAGTAATGTTTATTTATATATTACCTTACAGACAACTAGGTCACAAAGTGCTTCACAAAATTACAATACAAATAAAAATACATTTACAGTCACAAAGGACATGGTCACAAAACAACCCTTAATCCAACACAATTTAAATGCTTTCTTAAACAAATAGGTGTTCATTTCACTCTGAAAAACATCAACAGAATGAAATAGGCACAAGAAAAGTGGGAGATTGTTCTAGAACACCGCTGCGACGGCCTGAAAGGAGCAATCTCTACAGGTCCTGTAAAGCAGCGGTCCCCAACCACTGGGCCGCTGACCGGTACCGGTCCGTCAGTCATTTGGTACCGGGCCGCACAGAAAAAAAGTATATATATATATATAAATATATAATTTATCGACGATCAGAGTCTGAGTGATGTTTTATTTTGAAAAATCTAAAAAATTGAGGCATTCTCTCCCAATTACATCATTCGGTGCATCTGTGCCTCTTGACACAGGTTAATTCAGTTCAAGACTCATCCTTTCTATAACATCCTATCTTTGTGAAGCGGGATTTTCTGCGGTTACACCGACCAAAACAAAGCTACGGAGCAGACTGGACATCAGGAGCACACTTCGTGTGCATTGTTTCCGATTACACCTAGATGGGACCGGCTTGTTGTTTTATTTTTATGTTTTTTGTATTTGATTTTATGCCAGTCGTACGATTTTACTTGGTTGTATTCCATAAAAAGGCCAACAGATTTTGCTTTCACAAGTGAAAAGCTTGTTTATGCATTTAAATTGCTTTATTATAATTATGCAGGGAGTTTATATGATTATATGGACACTTCAATGTAAGTAGAACAGGAAAGGAAAAACAGAAAAAAAGGAGAAAAGATGAAAGAAAAGAGATAAAAGGGAGATAATGATAAAACATTTTCAGTCTGCTTCATCACCTGCAAAGAGATGTAAAAAGAACAGCATAACCAACAGACATGGTACGAGACATACAATAAAGTAACACCTAGATACTATCGCTGAAGTATAAGTAGTATTATTTAATCTGACATGTACTCTATGTTACCTGAAGATCAGAATATGAGCTTTCTGTATGGAAGTGAATCTCTAAGTACCTGGAATCAGACCTTTTTCAGACATTGAATCTATGACACAGTGCAAATATATTTAATTTCGTTTTACTTTTAATTGACTAAAAAAACACTTTCCCTGCAAAAATTCAACAGCACAAATTCACATATGAAAATAATCAGCTGCAAAAATGCAGCAGCTAAAAATATAGCTTCTAAAATTAATCTGCAGAAATTCACCTGTAAACATTAGTTGAAGTTCTGATAACTAAACCCATAAATATTAACACTACATGGAATCTAGTGGCTTTTAGCTTATCAAATGACACAAATTTAATCGCATAACACACAAGTTATTTAGGTAGAGAGTGGAGTTAGCTTTTATCACACGGTTTTTAAACCACACTGCCCTTCAGTTTTTAGGTTTCTCAGTTTCTGAAAACCAAATTTCAATTGATGGCTGACTGACAGGTTTGTTGACTTGCAATCATCTAAATCAGGTACATGCAGAGATAATGCAGAGAAACATCTACAGTATTAAAGAGTTCTTGATTAGTAGTCCTTTAAGTCTGCTGTCATGCACCTTATACATACAACTCGGCTTCCACACACCTGAGTCAAATATTTAGGTGATTAAATGCACCAAAGGTAATAAAAAGTAAGAGGTACGTGTGTGAGAGCAGAAACACGTTTTAAAAAAGGTGAAGGACCTTAATGAATGAAACTGAAGGCCCCTTGAATAACATATTGCATATGTTTACATAGATAATCTACATGTCTATAGATGCAGATTCTCTGACACACATTTCTTGGGGATGACAAACTGTTGGCAGAAGTTTAAATAAAACAGGAAATTACCAACAACCACATTATTTATCATGTGCTGTTGTATCTCCTGTCTTCTGCTCTGGGAGTTTTTGTACAGCCACTCTGCTTTCATTAACCACTGTGTTTCTCTGGCACAATAATAAACAGCAGAGTCCTCTGGTTTCATGGTGGACAGTCTCAGGTTCACAATGTTTTTATTGGTGTCTCTGGTGATTTCTATACGTCCTTGGAACCTGCTGCCATAGCTGTTGCTTCCATCATACCAAATAATACCCATCCATTCCAGTGCTTTTCCTGTAGGTTGTCTGATCCATGCTGTGTTATAGCCAGTGACAGAATAAGAGACCTGACAGCTGATGGTCAGTGCCTGACCAGGCTGCACAGACATAGAGGCTGGTTGAGTCAGCTCTATACACTTCACACCTGTAGGAGACAACATAAAATTAGATAAAGTAAACCATCAATATTTGTTAGGTATCAGTATTATGTGTGTCTCAATGAAACTCACAGGAACCAGCAGCCAGCAGCAGCAGAGCTATAGAGAACATGTTGGTGTTGAAGATGATCCAATTAGAGCTTCTCTGTGACTGACAATAACATGTTATAGCATAATGTTTAATTTGCATAATGACAGCCCAACCAGTCATCAATAGCATGATTGTAAGAACGTAAAATGCAACTTTTTTTTAACAGAATATAGCTTAAGTTTACTAATCAAAACTCTCAATACATGTTATTTTTTTCCTTTTCCTTTAATAGAATAGGATGGATTATTTGCATTTTTTCTGTTGGTGAACATTTGTTCTATAGATTTTTATTATTTAACATTAGACACATTTTTAATATATATGTTTGCACACAAAAGGGTGTGTGGGGAAATGAGTAATATAAAATGAAAAGTCTAACAAAAAAATCTAAAACAATATTTTTAATCTTGGCAGTCAGAAAAAAAAGTTTCTGTCCTTTTTTGCCTTTGTCTTGCAACAACTATGGCTATAATTTGCTCATATTTATAGGTTTTGTCCATCCTTTTGTTGTAGTGACTTTAATGTTTTAATACAAAACACTTGCAAAGGAAGGTAGCTGCATGTAGCAAAAACATCTGAAAGAAAAAAAGATTGTTGTGTGTTACTATTATCAACAATAATATTAAAAATGTTTAAACTGTGAATGTAAAAGAAAAACAAAGCCTTGTTTTATACTTTTTTTGGCAAGGTCGCCTCCATGTTGCAGTATATTAAGGGATGTTGTCACAGGGTTGGTTGATACTAGCAGTTGAATATATTTATAAAACCTGTTGTACCTCACAATCATAAAATACTTAAATTCGGTATGATGGAAGACGAAGCTGAATCAGATATGTGAAAGCAAAAAAACATCTATAAAAACTGTTTTGTAAGTTTACTAGAAGATTATGAATATATCAAATAGCTGGAACTGGAAGTTATAGTAAATCAATGGGTAATTTAAATAAAGCGTAAACCTAATTATTATCAGTTGAATGATTATAACCGTAAATGCTTACTGACCAGGGTTATAGCCTCTTACCTAAAAGTTGGATCCCTGAATCCGGCTGTTAAAAATCCAATTGTCTTTCACCAATTTAGTAATTTAGACTTTGGCTATCAGCAACATTATTAATCATCAACCAACTAAATGCATCTCTGTTCATTCCGATGCTACTAGAAGAAGTGCGAATCCAGCCTGAGTGATAAATTGTTCACTGTGAAAAATAATCACAAAAGAATGCGAGTTGAAATACAATGGTACCTTTATTAGCTACAATCACAAAGTATTATATCTAATAACTAAGCAGACACTAAACAGTACTGAAAATAAGCAAACATAAAGAAAGAAAAGGGGAAGAGAGGTTTAAAAGTCTGTTTAAAGTCTGAGGGATGTTCGAAGTTTAAGACTTAATGCCTAAAAAGTTTTCTTTAAAAATAACAGCAGATAAAATGTGAATAAACCATGACCCAGAGATGTTAAATACAGTCAAAACAGTATATTTTCTCTCAGTTTATGGTGAACAAATGAATAATGATTCAGGAATGCGTCAAACTATGATGAGGCTTAGCTTCGTTGGCCCCAGAGGTTCTGGTTATGTTCTGGTTGGGTCCAACTGAAACAAAGAAAGGGTTAGCTCACAATGTAGCCTCTGTAACATGTTCAGCATGAGGTAGTTGGAGCTACAATCCTAGCCAGTCCACTGCCGCAGTAAACTTCAGACTCACGTGACTCGTTCAGTCTATGTAGTGAGCATTAGCATTCAGTTAAACTCTTAAAATCATCAACAGTAGAATCAGACAGCTTATTTCAGATAAAACACCAACACAGCTATCTATTCTAAATAGTTCACCCAAGCAGAGCACTTAGATGTAAAGGAGGGGGAAGGATGATGTTAAGGTTTTGGTTCGGGGGAGTGAAGGCCTTCAGCTTGGTCCGTTTTTCTGAAGGCCCCATCTCTATTCCAGCCCGTTCATCCAACAGCGTCTCAAAGAGATTTGGATGAATCGGATTCATTAATAATCAGGCGATTTTACAAGGGGGTTAATTTTATAACTCGCGGTAGCACGGGAAGTCTCTCTTTTAGCTACGGCGGTTAACTGGTACCTACAGCCTCGAGCAGCTCCTTGGTGCTGCTCAGTCTGTCTCTGTCTCAGGCAGTCACAGGTCTTGCGGCTTCTAATAGCTCCTTTGGCGAACAGCATTTGGGGGCCCCGTTGTTTGGCGGTTAGGTTGAGGTTAGCAGAGCTGGATTAACTTTTCTCTGTATCTGCTAAAGCAGGCTTCAGGGGACACTGCAATCAACTCGGTTTGAACTGCAGGAGAAATAAAAACACTGCATTCAGCTCCTTCTGAATCACAGGAAAAAGGCAGTATGACTCGTCCAGCGAGTGCAAATTTCTCAGAACGGATTTGATCACTACTTAGCATAGCCTTCAGCTGTGGAGCGCTCAGACTAACCTTTCACGGCACAGGACCACCGGCAAAATAGAACATTGAACAGGAGTTTACCTCTTTTAAAATCTCTGTCAGGGAGGTGTGTCTTCAAGGGGAGTAGCTCCGGGTACATCAGCAGCACTTATCACAACAAAACATTCCTTACTCACAGTACTTGGGGCCTGTACTTTGGGCCTGGTCAGCACCTTTTAGATGCAACTCTGCTTCCACACACTTGAGTTAAATAATCAGATTGTTAACAAACAGGTGTCTGCATAAATAGGCAATCAGAAAAAAAATTATTATGGAAAGTGGGAATATTTTGACAGGATTCAGCAGGATCAGAAAGAAACTATAATCTGACTAAAAAGGTTAGTTTATGACAAATATCAATCCAATGAGCATGGTTGTAAGTTCTTAAAGGGATCAATTTATTCTGAATGAGGCAACATGAATTGATCTGTACACCACGTCAATTTAAAGTATTAACACCTGGAGAGGCCAGAGGCTATATCAGAATTAAAAAAATATATTTTTACAAGACAGGTGTTTTTTTTTTATTTCATCTTTCCGTCTTATTGATAATACTGTTTATTTTCAGTCAAATCATTTAATGTTTTGATTTAATTTGAGTGCAAATGCAAATCAATTCCATAATTTCAATTTTTGCATATAAACATAGGATTAGATACAGATTCTCTTGTAGGTATTGATTGGTTTAGAAACAGTTGGCAGAATGTTGGACAACAGGATATTACCAGAAATCATTTTTATTTGCTGATGTAACTCTTGTTATCTGCTCTGTGAAGAAGTTTTTGTACAGACTCTGTGCTTCCATTGATCCCTCTGTGTCTGTGGCACACTAATAACAGCAGAGTCCCCTGGTTTCATTATTCATCATTTTATTATTAAAATCCCTGTGGATTTCTATATGACCTTGGACATTGCTGGCATAGTCATTGCTTCCATCATACCAAATAACACCTGTCTATTCCAATGTTTTTTCTCATAGGTTGTCTGATCCGGCCTGTGCAAAGGCTAGTGAAAGAATAAAAGACCTGATATCGGATGGTCAGAGTCTGACCAGGCTGCACAGACATAGAGGCTGGTGGAGTCAGTTGCTCAAACCTGTAGAAGACAACACAAAATAATTTAAAGCATACTATGAATATTCTTTAGGTGTCAGTATAATATCAGGGTGTCAATGTGACTCACAGGCTCCAGCAGCCAGCAGACCTTTAGAGAACATGGTGCTAAGAATGAATCAATGAGAGAAAACCAATTATAAATGGCTACTAATCATTAAGGCACGGCAGAAAACGTTATGTTTTTGCGATAGAATACAACCTAACATTATTTCTACAGATGTACTGATTAAAGATAATAATTTTATAATACATTACATTTCATTAGATGTTTTACCTTTAAATTGTCCCTATTCTTTTTAGCAGTACACATTTTAGCAAAAACATTGGTTTTGTTTATTTTAAACACATACTTCCACGTTGGATATTATACAACACACCATTGCTGTGTTATTAGAACTTTTGAGATTTGAAAGACAAAATTCTTAGGGAAATAACTGCTATTAGCATTAAGTTTAAACGGTCATGACATTTTACTTAGTTTTTTGTTTGAAGAAAAATGTTTAGAATAATCTATTAAATAGTCTTACCTGCTACTAAGCAAACAATAGCATACAACTGCCACCTAGACTTTGTAAGTAATACCACATGTATTCAAGCTCAGAGGTTTTTGTACATCTCTGCTGCTTATTTGTAGTGCTGTGTGACTCTGGCACAGTAATACACAGCAGAGTCCTCAGGCTGTATATTCTGTCCATTCAAAACCACTGTGTTAGAAGAAGAATCAGTGGAAATGCTAAATTTGCTTTGTAGAGAGTCTTTGTAGTATGTTTTGTATCCATCTGCCGCTTGTCCAATCCACTCTAGACCTTTTCCAAGAGATTGTCTGATCCAAGCTGTGTAGTAGTTACTAACAGAATAGGAGACCTGGCAGCTGATGGTCAGAGTCTGACCTGGCTGAACACTCATAGAGGCTGGCTGTGTCAGCTGTTCAGACTTCGCACCTGATGAAAGTATATATGGTGTCAAAAGTTATGAAAATATCTTTCAAATTTGAATCACTGTCTCAGATAAAATTTTCAAGAAACTCACCTGCAGCTACAAGCAGTAGGAAAAAAGCCTCACACAACATGTTGACTGATATTAGCAGATGTCTCTGAAATCAACTCCATAATGTTGCATTTATATAGCAGTGGGAGGAGGGCAAATGTTCATGTGATCAAACCAACATAGTGAGAATGAAGGTCTAACACAGAGGTCTTCAACAGGGGGTATGCAACCCCTAGGGGGTCCGCGGAGGTACTGCATGGGGGTCGCGAAAGTCTTGGTTGATTACTTTTTTTTATTTAAAATATCTATTTTTTGG
>NW_015151048.1:0-7002 GCF_000732505.1 Cyprinodon variegatus
TAACTTATTTAATTATTGGGCAAAAAATTTTACCGGTATACGGTAAAGTAATCATGATTTTCTTTCACAAATTAATAGTGTAAAGCCAATTGAAACCCCTGCTGGATCATGATGCACTCTGACGGGAAGAAATATAGGATCGAAGCATCATTGATCCTCCTCTATATCTAACATATTCCTCCTACGTTTTATGCTGGTATATAAATTTAATGTATGCAACAACAGGGTTGTTGTCCCAGTGTTATTTAGCAAACTACACCTGTTAAGATTTGTGATTGCAGAACAGCAAACTCTTTTTCTTGCTGATCCTTTCCCCCTGATGCTAGTTTTGTTGACATTTCCTTACTTTGCCTTACTTGAATTGCATCTTATTTTCTTTTTCCATACTTTGTGAAAGAAATAAGAGCTATTACTCTTGCTGTCATGTCATTTTATAACAAAAGAGAAAAGAACTACTAGCAAATAAATAAAGAATATGTTTTTTCTTTATTGTTAAAGGCTTTATTTTTATAATGAATTAACTGAAATTAAAGCCCGGATTGCCCCAGGTTTTCCTTTTGACATCATAATATTGCAATTAAACAGAAATCCTGTCTGGACTTTCATGGAAATGTGTAAATTGGTCTCACCTGGCTGAGGAGGCTGGGCACTGGATAGACCCAACTCAGAGTGCAGGATAGGGTCTATGCTCTGCAGCTGAGCAATCATCTTTCTGCTAGCTTGATCGCCTTTTTTCTTAACTATGTCAATAAGACAGCATGCCCTATCTGCTCTGCTAACATTCTCCTCAAGTACTGAATCCTTTTCCCCATCATTCAATACACCATCATCCAAAAGACCATCCAGGAGTTGTTTAATGACGTCTTTTGACACTTTGTCCACAATGTCTTTCCTCACCCTCTTGAGTTCCTTATCTGAAATTAGAAAGATACAGAAAGATATGATGCAAACTGACACAATCAGATCAGGGAAGTCCATAAAGAATGCATAATGTTTGAAAAAAGATAAAAAGATATGGCAAAGAAAAAACAGATCACATAGCTCTAGGAACCAACCAGACATTGTGATCATTGATAAACAGCAGAAAACAATCATAGTAACAGATGTTGCCATCCCAAAAGAACATATACATTTCAGAGTCAAATATTGTACTTTCTACTCCATTCCATTTCAGGGAAGATGCTAGTTACTTGTCACTTTTGGCTCAGCTTGGTTTTGTAATCTGCTGTTGCTGTTTCTCTTTCTTGAAATGCCTTTTAACCATGCAAGGTAGCCGACCTTTTGCCGGATCTGGACACCACTGTTTTAGAGATTTGCTTTGACATTCCACAGATGTGAAAAACTCTAGGCAGATATTATTTGTAGTTTATACATTTTAGATAAATGCAATAGATTCAACCTCAAACCCCAATTAGTGAAAGTGTCAGGAGAATTTCTTAAATAAGAAATAATATTCAAAATACGGTAGTTGTCCTTATTTATACTTTTTTGGGCATTTTTATAAGCAAGTTCTTTACAAGTGGCGTAGATTTTGTAGCAGAGTGTTTCTATGCATCAATACATCAGGCGGTTTCTGAAAGTTACAAGGTTTTATAAAATTGCTCTGAAAATTATACAGAGATTTACTGATATGAGAAAATTTAATTTATATTTTCAATATGTACTGTATTTAAAGGTATATTGGAGGATGTTCTTAGTGGATCATCAAAATAAGTGGTCCTCCTAGTTGTCAATCATTCTGGTAATCTGCTTATGTAAGGCCGTCCTACATGCTTGACCCCATTTTCATCTAACCCTATGCCGAGAATTACCTCCCCTTTCACACACTGAGAAAACGGATTGAAATAGGAAAAAAAGGGAACTTTTAAATTTCCAAATGTTTTCATATTTCTTATGCATGGATGCTCTAAAATTAAGAGATTTGGTGTACATGAATTTCTGGCATAACACAGTGGTGAATCTGACGTAGAGGAAAATTTGCAAATCTTCTTTTGGAAAGTAAGCTTGTATGAGCGATGCAAACTGCAACTTTTAAATAGAGCGTGCACAAGGAGAAATGAGCTCCTGCATTTTTTTTTAAGTGGAGAAGGTGGATCTTTTCAAAAATTCGTGAAAATCCTACATTATACCTTTAAGTATTTTCCAAAAGAGAGAACTTCAATACTTTAACTTGAGCAGATATTTGACCAATTAACAACAACTTGACACTGAGTAAGATTTTACTATGAGAATCAATACTCTTACTCAAGCACTAATGTTGAGTACATCGTCCACCACCGGTTATAGGCTGAAAAGATTGGGAACCCCTACACTAAAACCCTGTTGTTTTTATGTCATTTGTAGAAATAATTATCAAACCTAAATATCTTAGCCTCATTCTATCTGTAAAAAAATATTTATGTAACCTGATTTCTGTTCTGTGCCTTATATTTAAATATAAACATCAGCAAAATGTGTAATGATCTGTGTAGTCTTAGCTCTTTACTGTGCAGATATCTTTATATCTAAATGAAAGGAAACATATTCCAGATCATTGCAACTTTTTCCTTTTTTTATGCTTTTTTTGTACTATATACAGTCTTTTTATATTGTCTGTTGTATTTTTATCGTTAATGGCATGTTGCTTTAACTCTTTGAACTCTATATAATCTACTGGAACCAGAATACATATAAAGGAGTAATCCCATGGGATAAATAAAGCTGAGTCTAGGTCTAATTTTGGCAGATTAGTATCGTTAACTTTCAGGGTGGTATTCTGTGGATTTTATATCTTCTAGGATTTCAACGAATTTTACATGACTCCATCAAATACTTTAATAATCCGGGTATTATTAAAGTATTGGGACGGGTGGGGACAGGGACAGGTGTTGGACAGGTGTTGGGAATGAAACGGTGCCCTGCTTGAAAGAGCTCCTCTGTGACCACCAATGTGTGCATTGATGACTGTAAGACATATTCTGTCTCCATTTATCTGATTACTACAGTGTGTTGAATTCATGTTAATGTGTATTTAAAGACATTTCAATTAGTGGATATAATTACAGGGGGAATTTAAAAAACAAAGTCTAATCAACCAAAACTTTTGCGACCCCCATGCAGTACCTCCGTGCCCCCCTTAGGTGTCGCGGACCCCCTGTTGAAGAACTCTAATGTACAGTTTTTATCACTGATTTTACATGCTGTTTCTACAATGTGAACCCTGTAAACAAAAAAAAAAACAAAAAAAAAATTAAAAGTTATAACATTTTTAATGCATTAAATATATGCTGCCCAATAGTTATGGCCGGAGGTTTGCATAGGGACTATAGGGACATGTCCCTACCAAAATTTTGGACTAACCTACTTGTCCCTACCAACAATTAGATGTGAACAACGTGTTTATAATTTACAATACAGCTTTGTTGCAGCAGTAGAGGAGTTCTGGATGGAGAATGTTGACAAACGAAAACATTTTTTATCTAAAATGCGAAATGTTTATATATTTTGTTTATATATTTATAATTCCTGCTGTAAGTGGGTCACTCTGTGAGCTAAAGACATGTTTTAGAGTCTCTATACCCCAGTTAACGATTAATCAATTACTGAATTTGTTGACATTTCAATAATCAATTATTCCGATGAATTGATTCAGCCCAAGATAAAATACATGATATGGGTTAAATAGAGTAACTACATCCTAGATGACTTGTAGAGTGAAATTAATATTCTAAATGTTCGGTGTCAGTTCCAGTGCTCATGTAAATAAAATATTTATTTTGCGTCCCTTTAATCTATTATTTTGCTTTGTTTCATGATACAGAGAGAATATTCAAAAGATAAGAGTGGGTTTTACCTCTGCACAATTGTATATCTCAAAAGAAAAAAAAACAGGATAAATCCACATATAACAGAAATATTTAGACTATATTGTGTTAAATAGGCTCAGATTTACTTTCTGTATTAGTCGATGGTAATATCAAATGCAAACCTTTTCAAAGTGGAAAAAAGTCATAAGTCCTCATTCATCAGAGCCGGTGATGCTTCCAACATTGATAAACAGCATCTAGTGTTTAGCGCTTATAAAAGTTGTACAGTCATGGCCAACAGTATTGAGAAGGACACAAATATTATATTTTCACATGATCTGCTGCCCTCTGGTTTTCATGTGTGTATGTCAGATGTTGTCATCACATACAGAAATACTATTGCAATTTATACTATAAGTAACAAAAGCTTTTAATGACAGTTAGAATGGGTTAATGCAGCAAGTCAATATTGGCAGTGTTGACCCCTCTGCTTCAGGACCTCTGCAGTTCTCCCTGGCATGCTCTCAATCAACTTCTGGACCAAATCCTAACTAATAGCAGTCCATTCAGGCACAATCAATGCTTGCTTTTTGTCAGAATTCCTATGTTTTCGTTTGTCCACCCTTCTCTTGATGATTGACCAGAAGTTTTCAATGGGATTAAGATCAGGGGAGTTTCCAGGCCATGGACCCAAAATCTCTATGTTTTGTTCCCTGAGCCAGTTAGATATCACCTTTGCTTTATGGCGAGGTGCTCCATCATGCTGGAAAAGGCATTGTTCATCACTAAACGGCTCTTGGATAGTTGGGAGAAGTTGCTCTGGGAGGACATTCTGGTACCATTCTTTATTCATGGCTGTGTTTTTAGGTAAGACTGTGAGAGAGCCAACTCCCTTGGCTGAGAAGCAACTCCACACATAAATGGTTTCAGGATGCTTTACAGTTGGCATGAGACAAGACTGGTGGTAGCGCTCACCTCGTCTTCTCCAAACAAGCTTTTTATCAGATGTCCCAAACAATCAGAAATTCATCAGAGAAAATGACTTTACCCCAGTCCTCAGCAGTCCACCCCCTGTACCTGTTGCAGAATATCAGTCTGTCCCTGATGTTTTTCCTGGAGAAAAGTGGCTTCTTTGCTGCCCTCCTTGAGACCAGGCCTTGCTCCAAGAGTCTCCGCCTCACAGTGAGTGCAGATGCACTCACACCTGCCTGCTGCCATTCCTGAGCAAACTCTGCCCTGCTGGTAGCCTGATCCCACAGCTGAAACACTTTTAAGAGACGGTTCTGGCGCTTGCTGGTCTTTCTTGGGCGCCCTGGAGCCTTTTTGGCAACAATGGAACCTCTCTCCTTGAAGTTCTTGATGATGCAATAAATTGTTGACTGAGGTGCAATCTTTCCAGCTGTGATTCTCTTTCCTGTTAGGTCATTTTTGTGCAGTGCAATGATGACTGCACATGTTTCTTTAGAGATAACCATGGTTCACAGAAGAGAAACAATGATGCCAAGCACCTTTTTTTAAAGTGTCCAGTGGTGTCATTCTTACTTAATCATGACAGATTGATCTCCAGCCCTGTCCTCATACCCACCCAAACCTGTGTTAATGGAGCAATCACTGAAACAATGTTAGCTGGTCCTTATGACATTGAGATGTGTTTTATGGGATAAAGTTCATTTTCTAGGCAAATATTGACTTTGCAATTAATTACTATTTCGCTGATTACTCTTTATAACATTCTGGAGTATATGCAAATTATACTCCAGTTTTACGTTATAAAAACTGAAGCAGAAGACTTTGTAAATATTAACATTTAAATCAACTTTTGGCAATGACTGTACAAATGTATCAAGAAATGCTGCTTTAAACAAAGTACACCCTGATTTTCACGTCAAGCATAAAAAAACGAGCATGCATAGTTTTGCATAGGACCAACATCAGACCATTAGTGTCTCTTACCAAAGTTGAAAGCAAACCTACGCCTTTGCCAATAGCTTATAAACGCGCCAAACCCTTTAGGGATTCAACTGTTCTGTTTAATTAGACAGGAAAGGCTGTGGGCGCTTATGTCAACCTGGAGAAATGTTACAAATATATATATTAAAAAAAAAATAGCTTTTTACATTTTGAAAACGTCCATTAATATTAAAGAGTTGTACTCAGGATCGCCGCCCTCAAACCGAAACTATAAAACGTGGCATTATGTTTAAAGGAAGGAGTTACGCATTTGCTATTCCGAGTTTTTTAGTCCGCATATTGTGCAGCCAATAAAGTTTAAAACTTAAAAAAAGTATTTTCTCTCACCTGCCATCCTTCAGAGTGTGTATCAGTGACAGATTTTATTTGGAAACTTCCTGATTCTTTTGGAACTGGCTGCGCGTAATGCCCGGTGCGCCTGACTTCCTACTGTACAGCTGTAACTAATTACTGCAGTGATGAAAAATATGAGACAGTCTCTTTTGTACACATACGTTACATACAATATGTTATGTTAAGTTTGAAATATAAGCAATAGTCCTATATAGCAATGTACATCCGTACAGCAGCCTTGAACTATGCTCTAATGAGCAGTAAACTTCTAGAGGTTAATGTCTGTACAGTGCTGGGTGGAGTTAACTAAGACGACCATTTCGAAACCATCATTGTTTTGCAGAAATGGAAGGTAAGACGAATTTCCTGGTTGGAGACTTTTCCCTGATTTCTAACATAGCATGATCCCCAAATCAGGAGGTGGGATAGTTATTACACAAGGATGAGTCTATACTTGTGTAATAATTGGAGTAATAACCATGAACAGAAAGCGTAAAACCGCGTGAAAGTCAAGTTCAAAGCAGGATGTCTGCAGCTGCAGAGCGGAAAGAGTCAGAAAATATCAATTCTCTGCGTTAACCAGCTTTGTTCGTGTGTTTAAAAAGTCTTCTCCCTTCTCAGTAGTATCACTTTATTTAATTTTAAAAGTACTTCCTCGCCTTCTTTTCTTGTTTTCGGTTTGGCTCACTATGGAACTGGTTTAGATCAAAACGTTTGATCTGATGTTTGATAAGCCATTCATGCAAAAAACACATTTTGGTTTCAATAAAACTTTCATACACATTGAAACTATTAAAAAAATAGCATGTGCAATGCAAGAAATGTCAACATTAAATTTGATTTGAGTGATTTATTAAGAATTTACTCTGTGCAGGGGCGAAGCTAGATGGGGGCCTGTGGCCACCCCTACCAT
>NW_015151048.1:7012-8647 GCF_000732505.1 Cyprinodon variegatus
TCACTCGCGCTGCTCCTCCTGTTCTGCTGGGTGTCTGTTCTCTTCCTCGCGCAGACGGGGAGCAGTCGGCCTGTCGTACAGCTGCGCAGGGCTGTGGTACTTGTATGTTACTTACTACCACAAGTATAATGTTGAGGTATGCCCAGAAAAAACGTTTATAGCCCCGGCCTGTATTAGAGACCGGCCATTATTTACCTCCTCTGACAGCGAGACCGGCCATTATTAGAGACCCGGCCGCTATTGGAATACAGGCCAATATTAGAGAATTTACGGTAATTCCTAAATTTAAAGAAGACGAAGAAAACATTCAGATTGGGCCGATAGCATTATCTAGAGAGCTTAAGAAAAGGATTGGAGACATTTCATTTGCAAAAACACTCAGAGACGGTAGTGTAATGATTATATGTAGAACAGAAAAACAGAGCGTTGAACATAGAAAGCATTTGCAGAAAAAATGTGAAAGAAAAAAGGATTATTGGAGAAAAGAAAGTAATGAGGGGAATGATAACAGGAATACCTGTAAACGAAGATTTAGAAAAACTTAAAAAGGGCATTCAGGATGTGGAGGTAATTCAGATAAAGAGATTGTTGGAAACGATAAATGGTGAAAGAGCTGAAAGTCCATCAGTAATGATAGAATTTCAAGAAAATATTCTTCCAGACAGGATTAAGATCGGATTCATTAGCTTTCCAGTTAGGCCTTACATTCCTCCACCACTCAGGTGCTACAAATGTCAAAGATACGGGCATATAGCGGCAGTATGTAGAGGCAAACAAAGGTGTCCAAAATGTGGAGGTGATCATAAATATGAGGAATGTGGAGAAAATGTTCAAGATAAGTGTTGTAATTGTGGGGGCCAACATGGAGTGAGTTTTGGGGGGTGTGAAGTTAGAAAGAAAGCCATTGAAGTGGAAAAAACTAAGACGAGCAACAATATCAGTTATGCTGAAGCTGTAAAAAGGGTGGAAGGACAGGCTGAAAGGACGCAGATAAATGTTCAACAAAAACCCAATCCTCAGATAACATCTACAGAGAGAACTGAACCTGTGATTACAGTTGAAAAGATTATGTTATTTATTGCATATGTGATTAATTGTGCAGATCAAGTCAAATACAAAACCGAGAAAATTAAAATAATAGTAAAAGGAGCGGAGAAGTTCTTTGGAATCAAAGATATTTCATGGAAGCATATTAATAAAGGACTGGGATTCATTAAAAATCTTAGGAAAAAACCAGACATCATTTGTATACAGGAAACCTGGCTTAAACCTAATTTAGATTTTGTTATTAAAGGATATACTGGTGTACGTAGAGACAGAAGTGAGATTCATGGAGGGGGTTGTATGATATTTCTAAAAACAGGAATTCAGTTTAGATTATTAGCAAAAGGAGTTCAGTTAGAGTATATAGTTGTAGAAGTTTGGTATAAGAAGGAAAGTATTAAAGTAATACATTTTTATAATCCTGGGAAAAGGATCCGGTATGAAACATTGAATGAATTTGATAATTTTTTAAATGGAAAGGTTGTTTGGTGTGGTGATTTTAACGCACATAGTTCGTTATGGGACAGTAAAAATTATTAAAATGGAATAGTTATTGAAGAATTGATGGAGAATAAAAAGCTTGTTTTTAAT
>NW_015151048.1:11994-16092 GCF_000732505.1 Cyprinodon variegatus
CGAATGGGAGAAAGGAAATAAAGGACATTGGTTTTATAAAATTCAAAAGAAAATTGGAGAAATGAGAAGAACAGAAAGAAGAAGAAAAGAAACAATCATTTCTCGATTGAGGTTTGGTCATACCGGATTAAATGGTACTCTGTTTATTTTAGGAAAACATAGGAATGGGAAATGTGAATATTGTGGGGTAGATGAAACAGTTGAGCACGTGATGTTATACTGTAACAAATATGAGGAGGAGAGAAAGCAATTCATTCAAAATTTGAGTAAAGTAAAAGGTAAATTAGATTTATTTCAATAATTCAGAAGTTATTCAGATAGTAATATTTACAGTATAGTATTTCGATATCTAAAAATAACACATTTATATAATAGAATTTAATTCCTGAGAGTAATTCTGGTCCACACTCCATTCCAGTAGATGGCGGAAATGCATCTATCTGTTGTTTGCCAACTGCCAAAAATATCAAAGAAGAAGAAGAAGAAGATCCTCCTCGTGATTAGCCTGGTTAGCTGTCCGGTGCTAACCTTGTAGCAGCAGCGGTCAGAGGCGTACTGCGTCACAGGAAGCAGCGCGGCTCACTGGGAATGAAGGTGTTCGGGTCTCTGTAGAAAACCTGCGGCCGTTTGTCTTTTCGCCCTTCAAGGTTTTTGCTTCTCACGGACAGCCATCCACAGCAGCAGCAGCGTGGGCCCAGCGTGGACACACAGGTAGCCGTCATTAGCTTAGCCGCGGACAGCTGCCTGCGGCAGTGGTCTCCTGGTGAAGCTAAGGCTAGCTCCGCTAGCAGCCAGTGCGGGTGTGTGAGGCTGGAGCTCAGTGGCTCTGATGAGCAGCTGTCCTCTGGACGCCATCAGCTGCAGCTTACTGCGTTTTCTATTTGCTGACAAGTTTGATTAAAATATGATATCCTAGTTTCTTCTGGCACATTTTTGGACACACAGAGATAATTCAAGTAGAGAAATGAAGCAGGCGATAAAACTGAAGAAATAAAAATTATATATAGTTTTTAATATTCCTGTAAATAAAATAAAAAATCTCAGGGTAGTTCTCTAATGAGAACCTCCCGGATTTCTCTACATTTATTCACCCAAATAACTCAGACCTTCTAAAGGTGAATGAAAGAACAAAATCTGCCATTAGAAAGTCAAAGTTAAGCTCAGAGGGAAACAGGAGGAAGTTTTTGGATGTAAAGTTACTGTTCACTCATCATATTTATATTAATTTATTGATGAAACACGTCTGAACTGCTGGACCATGATGCTGCTGCAGTACCAATCAGCCTTTTAGCTCAATGTAGACTGTAAACCACCTCAATGGGCGTTTATCCCTTTAGTCATGTAAAAAATAAATAAAAAAATAATAATTACTTTCTTTTTGGTGTTTGTTTTTTTTTAAGGTATGGCGATCTGACCTTTAAATAGTTTTTTGTACATGACTAAAGGGATACACGCCTGTTGAGGTTGAGTCTAAAGTCTATTTTTCATACAAAACTAAAGGGCTAAATGCAAATCTGAGGTCTTGCGCAGGCGTGTTGACTATAGCTATGCTAGTCTGACTGAACACCGTACACTGGTCTGTCTGGCTGCTGATGATCATCTGATCACATAGAAAACAGCAACTACATGGTTTGTAAGTCAATGGCTTTACTGAGGCTTTTAGGTTTGATCCTAACTGGATCTTTCTCTGTTTGGATCAGAAACCCTCCTGCTTAGGGAGTTTACACAAACAGGTTCTGATCCATTTGGTGGATGGATGCTGTAGGTGTGACTGTTGTCCTGTTCTTCCATCAGGGTGTGAATTATGGCCGTCCAGGTGACCGAGTCTGACCAGATCAAACAGGTAAGCGGCCCGGCTTTATCAGCTTCTCCTAACTTTCATCTGGTTACTATGGTTACGACCACCTCCACTGCCTGAAATTAAAAGACATCTGCTGTTTGGTGATTATCAGCTGGTGAACTCTGACTGTAAAGGTGCGTTCACAGCGCCCGTGTTCTGGGGCGTCACAGCGCCCGTGTTCTGGGGCGTCACAGCGCCCGTGTTCTGGGGCGTCACAGCGTATGCGTGACATGCAGATTCAAACCAGTATCTGACCCAGCATCCAAATTTCACCGTTTAAGCATTTTTAACGCCTGTTGTTGACTTGGGGGTGGAGGATGTTTCCATCTGTTTTGTTTGGATTTTAGGGCTTAAACATTTAATCGGATTAATTGATTATTGAAATAATTGTCAACTAATTTAGTAATCGATTAATCTTTAATCAGAGTGTAGAAAATCTATACCCTCCATTTAAGGTATATTTTTCTCTCTATTAAACAGAGGGGGGGCACTCAGGTTTCAAAAGCCTACAATGCAGTGATAGTTGATTCCTTCCCACTGTCATCTCAACCCCCCACCCCCATTCAGGGGACCAAAACATCTCACCTGGTCAGCCAGGCCAGCAATGCCTCTAACGACTCCCTTTTTAGAGCCAGAGACCAGTATCGGGCATTGCAGGTTGACAAAGAACCCAATGTCCCCGATTCCAAAGGGGTGGACCCCTTCTGTTTCAGTTTGCATGTTTTCTAAGCAGACACCAGGCTTTGTTTTGGTCCACTCTATAAAGCTTCAAATTCAATGCTATTTCTGACATTTTGAATTGACAAAGCTTCCTGAATGGGAAGAGAAAGGTCTTCAAACTTGGAAACAAAGTTCAATGGATTGTTTTTTAAGTTTTTTGGAATAACTATGACCTGGGTGACAAATGACTCATTCACCCAAACAAAACCATAACGTCATCCTGGAAAGCATGGAGGTGGAAGTATGAAGGTTTGGGGAAGTTTTACTGTGGCAGGAACTAGCTAGATCATCCTGAATTCACTGAAGAGAAAGTGAGACTGTCCGTAGAAATGGCTGAAGCAGAACTGGGATGTAGCAGTAAGTCCTCCAGGCACTTGATGAGAATAACAACAGGAAGTCCTGGGTCTAGTCAAAGCCTACGATCTGGTCTCACTGAGACGCTGTGGGCTAAAGAAATGAGAACAGAAGTTTAAACCCTCCTTAGAGCGAAGCCAGAGATGGTTGTTGCAGATGAGAAGCGCCTAAAGCAGACCAGTCCAGAGTCGGCCCTCGAGGGCCCCGTCCTGCAGGTATCAGTGTCTCTCAGCTTCAGCACAGCTGACACTAATGTTTCCAGTTTAGCTAAAGCCATCAGCTGTGCTGAAGATGAGAAACCTTAAAAACCTGCAGGCCAACAGCCCTCAAGGGGCGACTCTGCACAGGCCTGACCTCAAAGGAAAAGTGTTGGGTTTATGCGTCTGCCTAGAGACAAACGTCAACAGTCAAACACCCCTGAAGATGTATTAATCTCCTGTCAGAGACCATGGAAAGGTCTGGATCAAAAACTCATTTCTGACTTTAAACTTATTGGTTTTCCAGTAACTCAGGCTGGATGTTTGGAAAATGATGCCTTTTTCCTCACTGCTGTGTTTTTTCTTTTCTGCTTTACTTTTAGTTCAAGGAGTTTTTGGGGACGTACAATAAAGTAACAGAGAACTGCTTCATGGACTGCGTGAAGGATTTCACCAGCAGAGACGTAAAGCCTGAGGAGGTGAGAAACACCGGACCCTTTGGTTCTCCATACTTTTCATTTAAAGCTCCTTTAGCTTTAGGAGCAGAGATTCTGGAGGGGCAACAAGGCTTATCAAATATTTTTTTGGGGGGGGGTTCATAATGAGTGTTCATAATACACACTGAAAATCTAAGTGAGTCAATATTTCTTAAAAATAAGAGCATTTTTGTCTTGAGTTGAGCAGCTACCATAGGTGAGACACTTTGCCAATGGAACGAGACAATTTTCATTAAAATAAGAAAAAGAATCCATTATCTCATTTCAAGTGCATAAATTATCTAGGTATCTTATTTTAAAGTTGTAGGGAAGTCATATTTAAATTTCAAATAATTCTGGCTTAAACGTGTATATAAATGTTCTCCTTATCAGACCACATTGTCCCAAAAGTTAGAAAATTTCTATTTTAAAAAAATCCTGTCTTAAAATCTGTCTGATTTTTTTTTTTCGTTATCTTCTGCAGGCCAGTTAGTTATACGTCAACCTGAAC
>NW_015151048.1:17683-20322 GCF_000732505.1 Cyprinodon variegatus
GTTATATCCAGTAACGTCTTCCTATGGGCAACGACTTGAAGGCACAAACTAAACTGTTCATCATTTATTCTTTATGGTTAGTGTTAAGCACGTTACTTTGAAAAAGTAATTAGTTATAGTTACTAGTTATAGTTACTAGTTACTTCTCCCAAAAAGTAACTGAGTTACTGAGTTATTCAACAATAAAAGTAACTACTTACTAGTTAAAGTAACTATTGCGTTACATTTGCATTTCTCGCCCCCCTAACCCTCACCACCCGGCCCCCACCTACCTGACGGGCCTCTAAACCCCGTCAGATGGCGTTCCCCCCGCTTAACATGGGGGGAACGCCATCTGATGCGGTGTAAATATCATCAGGCTGCATTACCGCTACTCATGGGTGTGAAGTTTTTTAACAGGGCGTTCAGATCTGGTGAGTGAATGAAATTAGTAACTGGGGAAGTGTAATTCTGAAATCCTGTGTGTTTGGGTTGTTATAGATACTTCAACCTCCCCCCCTCCCTCCATTGATCGTTCACGCTCTCCGTAGTTCCCCTGTGGCGAGAGCACAGGGCGGCTGTTACGCGCCTTTAGCGAGAATGCGCGTTTCCTGTCGCTTGCACGGTGAATCGTGCCGCCTGCGCTGTGCGGAGATGCAGGGGAAACCGTATCTGATGGGGAAACGCAGCTCAGCGTAACACCGGTATTTCCACATGGAAACATGGTTGTCCTTCATATGTGAGCGGAGCCAGCTTCCTTGCCGCTGCCAGGATCCTGGATGTATCTCTGGAGTGATGTAGCTTAATAATCACAGCGCGCGGTCGGTCAGGTCTCAGCGGTCCAAGGCTCCGATGAGCCCGGTCGATCTTAATGACGCCCCGCTTAGACTCCAAGCCAAGAAGAGTTGGGAGCCATCTCTCAAAAAATGAGACTGGTTGTTGGCCTTTTGTGTCTTCTTTGAGGTTGTAGATCAGGATATTATCCCTTCGGCTCCGTCCCTCAAAGTCGATACTCATCTCCATCAGAACTTGCACTTTTGATTCCAGCTCCTTCAGCTTAGGTCCCACTGCCGACATGTCATCCTCCACCGCTGAAATGCGGTGCTCTGCATCCGTGATGCTTTCTGTGTTGGCTTCTAATTTAGCAGCTGCTCAAAGTGGTGGCAAACTCCTCAAATTTCCTGTCCATCAGAGCTGAAATCTTCTCAGTGACAGTTTGAGAATTATCTGCGGCTAAAATGTCAGAGCCGCTAGCAATCACCTTGTGCTGTTGAGCTGCTTGATTGTCTTCTTTGCTAGTTAGCATATTCTTCCTTGTTGGTCCTTCAGTTGGCCTGTAGGCAGACGATTTGGCTGTTTTAGGGTTGGGCATGGTGTCGGATGGCTATGAGGTGAGCCTACAGCTTTTCAACTTGGACAAGAGAGGAAAAAAACAAAACAAATTGGCTGGGGAGAAGAGGCAGCCCAGCGACAAGCGTCCGCTCAGGGTAACTGCATCACGTGAGCCCCCATTTCAATTTTCTTTCACCAGTTTTTCTCATGGTCTTCTCCTTCTTTCCCATCGCCCGGCTTGCCACAGGTTTGCCTGCTGTGTCTAAAAGTAGCAGCAGCAGCAACCCAGACTGACAGCTCATTGGCTCATTTGGATCACGTGCAGCCTGGAGCCGGACGCTCCCCAGGGCTTTACCGTAGTAACAGGAGAGGAGGAGCAAGTGAAGTTAGACACCGTTGTCGGACAACATGCCATAATTTAGAAGGGTTTTAGGTTGGTTCCGGATTAGCCAGCAGGTGGGTCTGGATTCCCACCACGGTCCACTAATTCGTGGCCCCTGCTCTATAAATACGCACAAAATAGAAATAATCCATAGAAAGTTCAGCACTTTAGGAGATTCTGGAACGCCAGGAATACGCTGGCTAAATCGGTAAGGTGTGATGGGGCCCTTACTCCATGATTAGGTGATAGAAAACGATTTGGAGTGACGTGTCTTCTCCTGGCAGAGGGCCTCATTCAGTAGCTGTAAAGTTGGGTCTGGGCTGCAGGGGCTGATCATCAGCTCCTTCCTTTGAGTTGTTGCTCAGAGGCTGTTGAGGGCTCTCCATCCTCAGGCCACTTGGCTTCGTCTGATTTTTTTGTTTTGTTTTTTTTTTCTTTCAGTCCAGCTGCTCAGAGTCGTGCCTGCAGAAGTATCTAAAGATGACACAGAGGATCTCCATGCGTTTCCAGGAGTACCACATCCAGCAGAACGAAGCTCTGGCTGCTAAGGCAGGACTTCTGGGCCAGCCTCGCTGAGCGGCTCTGAAGTAAGCGTGGTCCAGATCCCGGTCCTGGTCCAGATCCAGGTCCAGCACACCCTCGGTCATCACAGTAAAAACTGAAAGGAATGATGTTTTGTGTAAAATGGAGCCAAAGCTTGGACATAAAGGCTCCCTGTTGGTATGTGGAGTCCAGCCTGATCTGGTTCTGTCTGGAGCAGAATTCGGGTGAGGTTTTCCATCTTGTGTACTGAAATAGATCTTGTTCCCTTTCATGGGGGTTTTATGTTTTTCTGTCTGAAAGAATAAAACAAAGATTTAACATGTTTGGGTCGTTTCTGATGTTTCTACCTTAACTTCCTTTCTACCTTTATATCCCAACTTCTTAGTGTCCTTAGCTGATTGCT